>NW_022587785.1:0-57077 GCF_009834535.1 Camelus ferus
CAAAGTTTCTTTTCAGTTGCAAACTCCACTCCATACATATATGGGGAGGTACTAGCTTCCACTCTGTTTTACAAGTGAAAAACTGCAGGAATTTCAAACCGGCACTAGAAACAGACTGAGAAAACCAGAGTAAAAGTTTATCCTGCAAACCGTCCCTTTGTGCTAGATGAACGAACTTCTCTCCACATGCTCAGTTCTGAGAGATAATGTGTGTGTGAAGCAGTCCTTCACCTAGCTTGTTGGGAACACAAAGTTTCTTTTCAGTTGCAAACTCCACTCCATACATATATATGGGGAGGTACTAGCTCCAAACTCGGTTTTACAGTGAAAACTGGCAGGAACTTCAAACCGGCACTAGGAACAGACTGAGAAACCAGAGTAAAAGTTTCTCCTGCAAACCCGTTCCCTTTGGTGCTAGATGAACGAACGTCTCTCCACATGCTCAGTTCTGAAGAGATAAGTGTGGTGGAAAGCCGTCCTTCACCTAGCTTGTTGGGAACACAAAGTTTCTTTTCAGTTGCAAACTCCACTCCATACATATATATGGGGAGGTACTAGCTCCAACTCGGTTTTACAGTGAAAACTGCAGGAACTTCAAACCGGCACTAGGAAACAGACTGAGAAACCAGAGTAAAAGTTTCTCCTGCAACCCGTTCCCTTTGTGCTAGATGAACGAACGTCTCTCCACATGCTCAGTTCTGAGAGATAAGTGTGTGTGAAAGCCGTCCTTCACCTAGCTTGTTGGGAACACAAAGTTTCTTTCAGTTGCAAACTCCACTCCATACATATATATGGGGAGGTACTAGCTCCAACTCGGTTTTACAGTGAAAACTGCAGGAACTTCAAACCGGCACTAGGAAACAGACTGAGAAACCAGAGTAAAATTTCTCCTGCAACCCGTTCCCTTTGTGCTAGATGAACGAACGTCTCTCCACATGCTCAGTTCTGAGAGATAAGTGTGTGTGAAGCCGTCCTTCACCTAGCTTGTTGGGAACACAAAGTTTCTTTCAGTTGCAAACTCCACTCCATACATATATATGGGGAGGTACTAGCTCCAACTCGGTTTTACAGTGAAAACTGCAGGAACTTCAAACCGGCACTAGGAAACAGACTGAGAAACCAGAGTAAAAGTTTCTCCTGCAACCCGTTCCCTTGGTGCTAGATGAACGAACGTCTCTCCACATGCTCAGTTCTGAGAGATAAGTGTGTGTGAAAGCCGTCCTTCACCTAGCTTGTTGGGAACACAAAGTTTCTTTTCAGTTGCAAACTCCACTCCATACATATATATGGGGAGGTACTAGCTCCAACTCGGTTTTACAGTGAAAACTGCAGGAACTTCAAACCGGCACTAGGAAACAGACTGAGAAACCAGAGTAAAAGTTTCTCCTGCAACCCGTTCCCTTGGTGCTAGATGAACGAACGTCTCTCCACATGCTCAGTTCTGAGAGATAAGTGTGTGTGAAAGCCGTCCTTCACCTAGCTTGTTGGGAACACAAAGTTTCTTTTCAGTTGCAAACTCCACTCCATACATATATATGGGGAGGTACTAGCTCCAACTCGGTTTTACAGTGAAAACTGCAGGAACTTCAAACCGGCACTAGGAAACAGACTGAGAAACCAGAGTAAAAGTTTCTCCTGCAACCCGTTCCCTTTGTGCTAGATGAACGAACGTCTCTCCACATGCTCAGTTCTGAGAGATAAGTGTGTGTGAAAGCCGTCCTTCACCTAGCTTGTTGGGAACACAAAGTTTCTTTTCAGTTGCAAACTCCACTCCATACATATATATGGGGAGGTACTAGCTCCAACTCGGTTTTACAGTGAAAACTGCAGGAACTTCAAACCGGCACTAGGAAACAGACTGAGAAACCAGAGTAAAAGTTTCTCCTGCAACCCGTTCCCTTGGTGCTAGATGAACGAACGTCTCTCCACATGCTCAGTTCTGAGAGATAAGTGTGTGTGAAAGCCGTCCTTCACCTAGCTTGTTGGGAACACAAAGTTTCTTTTCAGTTGCAAACTCCACTCCATACATATATATGGGGAGGTACTAGCTCCAACTCGGTTTTACAGTGAAAACTGCAGGAACTTCAAACCGGCACTAGGAAACAGACTGAGAAACCAGAGTAAAAGTTTCTCCTGCAACCCGTTCCCTTTGTGCTAGATGAACGAACGTCTCTCCACATGCTCAGTTCTGAGAGATAAGTGTGTGTGGAAAGCCGTCCTTCACCTAGCTTGTTGGGAACACAAAGTTTCTTTTCAGTTGCAAACTCCACTCCATACATATATATGGGGAGGTACTAGCTCCAACTCGGTTTTACAGTGAAAACTGCAGGAACTTCAAACCGGCACTAGGAAACAGACTGAGAAACCAGAGTAAAAGTTTCTCCTGCAACCCGTTCCCTTTGTGCTAGATGAACGAACGTCTCTCCACATGCTCAGTTCTGAGAGATAAGTGTGTGTGAAAGCCGTCCTTCACCTAGCTTGTTGGGAACACAAAGTTTCTTTTCAGTTGCAAACTCCACTCCATACATATATATGGGGAGGTACTAGCTCCAACTCGGTTTTACAGTGAAAACTGCAGGAACTTCAAACCGGCACTAGGAAACAGACTGAGAAACCAGAGTAAAAGTTTCTCCTGCAACCCGTTCCCTTTGTGCTAGATGAACGAACGTCTCTCCACATGCTCAGTTCTGAGAGATAAGTGTGTGTGAAAGCCGTCCTTCACCTAGCTTGTTGGGAACACAAAGTTTCTTTTCAGTTGCAAACTCCACTCCATACATATATATGGGGAGGTACTAGCTCCAACTCGGTTTTACAGTGAAAACTGCAGGAACTTCAAACCGGCACTAGGAAACAGACTGAGAAACCAGAGTAAAAGTTTCTCCTGCAACCCGTTCCCTTGGTGCTAGATGAACGAACGTCTCTCCACATGCTCAGTTCTGAGAGATAAGTGTGTGTGAAAGCCGTCCTTCACCTAGCTTGTTGGGAACACAAAGTTTCTTTCAGTTGCAAACTCCACTCCATACATATATATGGGGAGGTACTAGCTCCAACTCGGTTTTACAGTGAAAACTGCAGGAACTTCAAACCGGCACTAGGAAACAGACTGAGAAACCAGAGTAAAAGTTTCTCCTGCAACCCGTTCCCTTGGTGCTAGATGAACGAACGTCTCTCCACATGCTCAGTTCTGAGAGATAAGTGTGTGTGAAAGCCGTCCTTCACCTAGCTTGTTGGGAACACAAAGTTTCTTTCAGTTGCAAACTCCACTCCATACATATATATGGGGAGGTACTAGCTCCAACTCTGTTTTACAGTGAAAACTGCAGGAACTTCAAACCGGCACTAGGAAACAGACTGAGAAACCAGAGTAAAAGTTTCTCCTGCAACCCGTTCCCTTGGTGCTAGATGAACGAACGTCTCTCCACATGCTCAGTTCTGAGAGATAAGTGTGTGTGAAAGCCGTCCTTCACCTAGCTTGTTGGGAACACAAAGTTTCTTTTCAGTTGCAAACTCCACTCCATACATATATATGGGGAGGTACTAGCTCCAACTCGGTTTTACAGTGAAAACTGCAGGAACTTCAAACCGGCACTAGGAAACAGACTGAGAAACCAGAGTAAAAGTTTCTCCTGCAACCCGTTCCCTTGGTGCTAGATGAACGAACGTCTCTCCACATGCTCAGTTCTGAGAGATAAGTGTGTGTGAAAGCCGTCCTTCACCTAGCTTGTTGGGAACACAAAGTTTCTTTTCAGTTGCAAACTCCACTCCATACATATATATGGGGAGGTACTAGCTCCAACTCGGTTTTACAGTGAAAACTGCAGGAACTTCAAACCGGCACTAGGAAACAGACTGAGAACCAGAGTAAAAGTTTCTCCTGCAAACCGTTCCCTTGGTGCTAGATGAACGAACGTCTCTCCACATGCTCAGTTCTGAGAGATAAGTGTGTGTGAAAGCCGTCCTTCACCTAGCTTGTTGGGAACACAAAGTTTTTTTCAGTTGCAAACTCCACTCCATACATATATATGGGGAGGTACTAGCTCCAACTCGGTTTTACAGTGAAAACTGCAGGAACTTCAAACCGGCACTAGGAAACAGACTGAGAAACCAGAGTAAAATTTCTCCTGCAACCCGTTCCCTTGGTGCTAGATGAACGAACGTCTCTCCACATGCTCAGTTCTGAGAGATAAGTGTGTGTGAAAGCCGTCCTTCACCTAGCTTGTTGGGAACACAAAGTTTCTTTTCAGTTGCAAACTCCACTCCATACATATATATGGGGAGGTACTAGCTCCAACTCGGTTTTACAGTGAAAACTGCAGGAACTTCAAACCGGCACTAGGAAACAGACTGAGAAACCAGAGTAAAAGTTTCTCCTGCAACCCGTTCCCTTGGTGCTAGATGAACGAACGTCTCTCCACATGCTCAGTTCTGAGAGATAAGTGTGTGTGAAAGCCGTCCTTCACCTAGCTTGTTGGGAACACAAAGTTTCTTTTCAGTTGCAAACTCCACTCCATACATATATATGGGGAGGTACTAGCTCCAACTCGGTTTTACAGTGAAAACTGCAGGAACTTCAAACCGGCACTAGGAAACAGACTGAGAAACCAGAGTAAAAGTTTCTCCTGCAACCCGTTCCCTTGGTGCTAGATGAACGAACGTCTCTCCACATGCTCAGTTCTGAGAGATAAGTGTGTGTGAAAGCCGTCCTTCACCTAGCTTGTTGGGAACACAAAGTTTCTTTTCAGTTGCAAACTCCACTCCATACATATATATGGGGAGGTACTAGCTCCAACTCGGTTTTACAGTGAAAACTGCAGGAACTTCAAACCGGCACTAGGAAACAGACTGAGAAACCAGAGTAAAAGTTTCTCCTGCAACCCGTTCCCTTGGTGCTAGATGAACGAACGTCTCTCCACATGCTCAGTTCTGAGAGATAAGTGTGTGTGAAAGCCGTCCTTCACCTAGCTTGTTGGGAACACAAAGTTTCTTTTCAGTTGCAAACTCCACTCCATACATATATATGGGGAGGTACTAGCTCCAACTCGGTTTTACAGTGAAAACTGCAGGAACTTCAAACCGGCACTAGGAAACAGACTGAGAAACCAGAGTAAAAGTTTCTCCTGCAACCCGTTCCCTTTGTGCTAGATGAACGAACGTCTCTCCACATGCTCAGTTCTGAGAGATAAGTGTGTGTGAAAGCCGTCCTTCACCTAGCTTGTTGGGAACACAAAGTTTCTTTTCAGTTGCAAACTCCACTCCATACATATATATGGGGAGGTACTAGCTCCAACTCGGTTTTACAGTGAAAACTGCAGGAACTTCAAACCGGCACTAGGAAACAGACTGAGAAACCAGAGTAAAAGTTTCTCCTGCAACCCGTTCCCTTGGTGCTAGATGAACGAACGTCTCTCCACATGCTCAGTTCTGAGAGATAAGTGTGTGTGAAAGCCGTCCTTCACCTAGCTTGTTGGGAACACAAAGTTTCTTTTCAGTTGCAAACTCCACTCCATACATATATATGGGGAGGTACTAGCTCCAACTCTGTTTTACAGTGAAAACTGCAGGAACTTCAAACCGGCACTAGGAAACAGACTGAGAAACCAGAGTAAAAGTTTCTCCTGCAACCCGTTCCCTTTGTGCTAGATGAACGAACGTCTCTCCACATGCTCAGTTCTGAGAGATAAGTGTGTGTGAAAGCCGTCCTTCACCTAGCTTGTTGGGAACACAAAGTTTCTTTTCAGTTGCAAACTCCACTCCATACATATATATGGGGAGGTACTAGCTCCAACTCGGTTTTACAGTGAAAACTGCAGGAACTTCAAACCGGCACTAGGAAACAGACTGAGAAACCAGAGTAAAAGTTTCTCCTGCAACCCGTTCCCTTTGTGCTAGATGAACGAACGTCTCTCCACATGCTCAGTTCTGAGAGATAAGTGTGTGTGAAAGCCGTCCTTCACCTAGCTTGTTGGGAACACAAAGTTTCTTTTCAGTTGCAAACTCCACTCCATACATATATATGGGGAGGTACTAGCTCCAACTCGGTTTTACAGTGAAAACTGCAGGAACTTCAAACCGGCACTAGGAAACAGACTGAGAAACCAGAGTAAAAGTTTCTCCTGCAACCCGTTCCCTTGTGCTAGATGAACGAACGTCTCTCCACATGCTCAGTTCTGAGAGATAAGTGTGTGTGAAAGCCGTCCTTCACCTAGCTTGTTGGGAACACAAAGTTTCTTTTCAGTTGCAAACTCCACTCCATACATATATATGGGGAGGTACTAGCTCCAACTCGGTTTTACAGTGAAAACTGCAGGAACTTCAAACCGGCACTAGGAAACAGACTGAGAAACCAGAGTAAAAGTTTCTCCTGCAACCCGTTCCCTTTGGTGCTAGATGAACGAACGTCTCTCCACATGCTCAGTTCTGAGAGATAAGTGTGTGTGAAAGCCGTCCTTCACCTAGCTTGTTGGGAACACAAAGTTTCTTTTCAGTTGCAAACTCCACTCCATACATATATATGGGGAGGTACTAGCTCCAACTCGGTTTTACAGTGAAAACTGCAGGAACTTCAAACCGGCACTAGGAAACAGACTGAGAAACCAGAGTAAAAGTTTCTCCTGCAACCCGTTCCCTTGGTGCTAGATGAACGAACGTCTCTCCACATGCTCAGTTCTGAGAGATAAGTGTGTGTGAAAGCCGTCCTTCACCTAGCTTGTTGGGAACACAAAGTTTCTTTTCAGTTGCAAACTCCACTCCATACATATATATGGGGAGGTACTAGCTCCAACTCGGTTTTACAGTGAAAACTGCAGGAACTTCAAACCGGCACTAGGAAACAGACTGAGAAACCAGAGTAAAAGTTTCTCCTGCAACCCGTTCCCTTGGTGCTAGATGAACGAACGTCTCTCCACATGCTCAGTTCTGAGAGATAAGTGTGTGTGAAAGCCGTCCTTCACCTAGCTTGTTGGGAACACAAAGTTTCTTTTCAGTTGCAAACTCCACTCCATACATATATATGGGGAGGTACTAGCTCCAACTCGGTTTTACAGTGAAAACTGCAGGAACTTCAAACCGGCACTAGGAAACAGACTGAGAAACCAGAGTAAAAGTTTCTCCTGCAACCCGTTCCCTTGGTGCTAGATGAACGAACGTCTCTCCACATGCTCAGTTCTGAGAGATAAGTGTGTGTGAAAGCCGTCCTTCACCTAGCTTGTTGGGAACACAAAGTTTCTTTTCAGTTGCAAACTCCACTCCATACATATATATGGGGAGGTACTAGCTCCAACTCGGTTTTACAGTGAAAACTGCAGGAACTTCAAACCGGCACTAGGAAACAGACTGAGAAACCAGAGTAAAAGTTTCTCCTGCAACCCGTTCCCTTGGTGCTAGATGAACGAACGTCTCTCCACATGCTCAGTTCTGAGAGATAAGTGTGTGTGAAAGCCGTCCTTCACCTAGCTTGTTGGGAACACAAAGTTTCTTTTCAGTTGCAAACTCCACTCCATACATATATATGGGGAGGTACTAGCTCCAACTCGGTTTTACAGTGAAAACTGCAGGAACTTCAAACCGGCACTAGGAAACAGACTGAGAAACCAGAGTAAAAGTTTCTCCTGCAACCCGTTCCCTTGGTGCTAGATGAACGAACGTCTCTCCACATGCTCAGTTCTGAGAGATAAGTGTGTGTGAAAGCCGTCCTTCACCTAGCTTGTTGGGAACACAAAGTTTCTTTTCAGTTGCAAACTCCACTCCATACATATATATGGGGAGGTACTAGCTCCAACTCGGTTTTACAGTGAAAACTGCAGGAACTTCAAACCGGCACTAGGAAACAGACTGAGAAACCAGAGTAAAAGTTTCTCCTGCAACCCGTTCCCTTGGTGCTAGATGAACGAACGTCTCTCCACATGCTCAGTTCTGAGAGATAAGTGTGTGTGAAAGCCGTCCTTCACCTAGCTTGTTGGGAACACAAAGTTTCTTTTCAGTTGCAAACTCCACTCCATACATATATATGGGGAGGTACTAGCTCCAACTCGGTTTTACAGTGAAAACTGCAGGAACTTCAAACCGGCACTAGGAAACAGACTGAGAAACCAGAGTAAAAGTTTCTCCTGCAACCCGTTCCCTTGGTGCTAGATGAACGAACGTCTCTCCACATGCTCAGTTCTGAGAGATAAGTGTGTGTGAAAGCCGTCCTTCACCTAGCTTGTTGGGAACACAAAGTTTCTTTTCAGTTGCAAACTCCACTCCATACATATATATGGGGAGGTACTAGCTCCAACTCGGTTTTACAGTGAAAACTGCAGGAACTTCAAACCGGCACTAGGAAACAGACTGAGAAACCAGAGTAAAAGTTTCTCCTGCAACCCGTTCCCTTTGTGCTAGATGAACGAACGTCTCTCCACATGCTCAGTTCTGAGAGATAAGTGTGTGTGAAAGCCGTCCTTCACCTAGCTTGTTGGGAACACAAAGTTTCTTTTCAGTTGCAAACTCCACTCCATACATATATATGGGGAGGTACTAGCTCCAACTCGGTTTTACAGTGAAAACTGCAGGAACTTCAAACCGGCACTAGGAAACAGACTGAGAAACCAGAGTAAAAGTTTCTCCTGCAACCCGTTCCCTTTGTGCTAGATGAACGAACGTCTCTCCACATGCTCAGTTCTGAGAGATAAGTGTGTGTGAAAGCCGTCCTTCACCTAGCTTGTTGGGAACACAAAGTTTCTTTTCAGTTGCAAACTCCACTCCATACATATATATGGGGAGGTACTAGCTCCAACTCGGTTTTACAGTGAAAACTGCAGGAACTTCAAACCGGCACTAGGAAACAGACTGAGAAACCAGAGTAAAAGTTTCTCCTGCAACCCGTTCCCTTTGTGCTAGATGAACGAACGTCTCTCCACATGCTCAGTTCTGAGAGATAAGTGTGTGTGAAAGCCGTCCTTCACCTAGCTTGTTGGGAACACAAAGTTTCTTTTCAGTTGCAAACTCCACTCCATACATATATATGGGGAGGTACTAGCTCCAACTCGGTTTTACAGTGAAAACTGCAGGAACTTCAAACCGGCACTAGGAAACAGACTGAGAAACCAGAGTAAAAGTTTCTCCTGCAACCCGTTCCCTTGGTGCTAGATGAACGAACGTCTCTCCACATGCTCAGTTCTGAGAGATAAGTGTGTGTGAAAGCCGTCCTTCACCTAGCTTGTTGGGAACACAAAGTTTCTTTTCAGTTGCAAACTCCACTCCATACATATATATGGGGAGGTACTAGCTCCAACTCGGTTTTACAGTGAAAACTGCAGGAACTTCAAACCGGCACTAGGAAACAGACTGAGAAACCAGAGTAAAAGTTTCTCCTGCAACCCGTTCCCTTGGTGCTAGATGAACGAACGTCTCTCCACATGCTCAGTTCTGAGAGATAAGTGTGTGTGAAAGCCGTCCTTCACCTAGCTTGTTGGGAACACAAAGTTTCTTTTCAGTTGCAAACTCCACTCCATACATATATATGGGGAGGTACTAGCTCCAACTCGGTTTTACAGTGAAAACTGCAGGAACTTCAAACCGGCACTAGGAAACAGACTGAGAAACCAGAGTAAAAGTTTCTCCTGCAACCCGTTCCCTTGGTGCTAGATGAACGAACGTCTCTCCACATGCTCAGTTCTGAGAGATAAGTGTGTGTGAAAGCCGTCCTTCACCTAGCTTGTTGGGAACACAAAGTTTCTTTTCAGTTGCAAACTCCACTCCATACATATATATGGGGAGGTACTAGCTCCAACTCGGTTTTACAGTGAAAACTGCAGGAACTTCAAACCGGCACTAGGAAACAGACTGAGAAACCAGAGTAAAAGTTTCTCCTGCAACCCGTTCCCTTGGTGCTAGATGAACGAACGTCTCTCCACATGCTCAGTTCTGAGAGATAAGTGTGTGTGAAAGCCGTCCTTCACCTAGCTTGTTGGGAACACAAAGTTTCTTTTCAGTTGCAAACTCCACTCCATACATATATATGGGGAGGTACTAGCTCCAACTCGGTTTTACAGTGAAAACTGCAGGAACTTCAAACCGGCACTAGGAAACAGACTGAGAAACCAGAGTAAAAGTTTCTCCTGCAACCCGTTCCCTTTGTGCTAGATGAACGAACGTCTCTCCACATGCTCAGTTCTGAGAGATAAGTGTGTGTGAAAGCCGTCCTTCACCTAGCTTGTTGGGAACACAAAGTTTCTTTTCAGTTGCAAACTCCACTCCATACATATATATGGGGAGGTACTAGCTCCAACTCGGTTTTACAGTGAAAACTGCAGGAACTTCAAACCGGCACTAGGAAACAGACTGAGAAACCAGAGTAAAAGTTTCTCCTGCAACCCGTTCCCTTTGTGCTAGATGAACGAACGTCTCTCCACATGCTCAGTTCTGAGAGATAAGTGTGTGTGAAAGCCGTCCTTCACCTAGCTTGTTGGGAACACAAAGTTTCTTTTCAGTTGCAAACTCCACTCCATACATATATATGGGGAGGTACTAGCTCCAACTCGGTTTTACAGTGAAAACTGCAGGAACTTCAAACCGGCACTAGGAAACAGACTGAGAAACCAGAGTAAAAGTTTCTCCTGCAACCCGTTCCCTTTGTGCTAGATGAACGAACGTCTCTCCACATGCTCAGTTCTGAGAGATAAGTGTGTGTGAAAGCCGTCCTTCACCTAGCTTGTTGGGAACACAAAGTTTCTTTTCAGTTGCAAACTCCACTCCATACATATATATGGGGAGGTACTAGCTCCAACTCGGTTTTACAGTGAAAACTGCAGGAACTTCAAACCGGCACTAGGAAACAGACTGAGAAACCAGAGTAAAAGTTTCTCCTGCAACCCGTTCCCTTTGTGCTAGATGAACGAACGTCTCTCCACATGCTCAGTTCTGAGAGATAAGTGTGTGTGAAAGCCGTCCTTCACCTAGCTTGTTGGGAACACAAAGTTTCTTTTCAGTTGCAAACTCCACTCCATACATATATATGGGGAGGTACTAGCTCCAACTCGGTTTTACAGTGAAAACTGCAGGAACTTCAAACCGGCACTAGGAAACAGACTGAGAATCCAGAGTAAAAGTTTCTCCTGCAACCCGTTCCCTTGGTGCTAGATGAACGAACGTCTCTCCACATGCTCAGTTCTGAGAGATAAGTGTGTGTGAAAGCCGTCCTTCACCTAGCTTGTTGGGAACACAAAGTTTCTTTTCAGTTGCAAACTCCACTCCATACATATATATGGGGAGGTACTAGCTCCAACTCGGTTTTACAGTGAAAACTGCAGGAACTTCAAACCGGCACTAGGAAACAGACTGAGAAACCAGAGTAAAAGTTTCTCCTGCAACCCGTTCCCTTGGTGCTAGATGAACGAACGTCTCTCCACATGCTCAGTTCTGAGAGATAAGTGTGTGTGAAAGCCGTCCTTCACCTAGCTTGTTGGGAACACAAAGTTTCTTTTCAGTTGCAAACTCCACTCCATACATATATATGGGGAGGTACTAGCTCCAACTCGGTTTTACAGTGAAAACTGCAGGAACTTCAAACCGGCACTAGGAAACAGACTGAGAAACCAGAGTAAAAGTTTCTCCTGCAACCCGTTCCCTTTGTGCTAGATGAACGAACGTCTCTCCACATGCTCAGTTCTGAGAGATAAGTGTGTGTGAAGCCGTCCTTCACCTAGCTTGTTGGGAACACAAAGTTTCTTTTCAGTTGCAAACTCCACTCCATACATATATATGGGGAGGTACTAGCTCCAACTCGGTTTTACAGTGAAAACTGCAGGAACTTCAAACCGGCACTAGGAAACAGACTGAGAAACCAGAGTAAAAGTTTCTCCTGCAACCCGTTCCCTTGGTGCTAGATGAACGAACGTCTCTCCACATGCTCAGTTCTGAGAGATAAGTGTGTGTGAAAGCCGTCCTTCACCTAGCTTGTTGGGAACACAAAGTTTCTTTTCAGTTGCAAACTCCACTCCATACATATATATGGGGAGGTACTAGCTCCAACTCGGTTTTACAGTGAAAACTGCAGGAACTTCAAACCGGCACTAGGAAACAGACTGAGAAACCAGAGTAAAAGTTTCTCCTGCAACCCGTTCCCTTGTGCTAGATGAACGAACGTCTCTCCACATGCTCAGTTCTGAGAGATAAGTGTGTGTGAAAGCCGTCCTTCACCTAGCTTGTTGGGAACACAAAGTTTCTTTTCAGTTGCAAACTCCACTCCATACATATATATGGGGAGGTACTAGCTCCAACTCGGTTTTACAGTGAAAACTGCAGGAACTTCAAACCGGCACTAGGAAACAGACTGAGAAACCAGAGTAAAAGTTTCTCCTGCAACCCGTTCCCTTTGTGCTAGATGAACGAACGTCTCTCCACATGCTCAGTTCTGAGAGATAAGTGTGTGTGAAAGCCGTCCTTCACCTAGCTTGTTGGGAACACAAAGTTTCTTTTCAGTTGCAAACTCCACTCCATACATATATATGGGGAGGTACTAGCTCCAACTCGGTTTTACAGTGAAAACTGCAGGAACTTCAAACCGGCACTAGGAAACAGACTGAGAACCAGAGTAAAAGTTTCTCCTGCAACCCGTTCCCTTTGTGCTAGATGAACGAACGTCTCTCCACATGCTCAGTTCTGAGAGATAAGTGTGTGTGAAAGCCGTCCTTCACCTAGCTTGTTGGGAACACAAAGTTTCTTTTCAGTTGCAAACTCCACTCCATACATATATATGGGGAGGTACTAGCTCCAACTCGGTTTTACAGTGAAAACTGCAGGAACTTCAAACCGGCACTAGGAAACAGACTGAGAAACCAGAGTAAAAGTTTCTCCTGCAACCCGTTCCCTTGGTGCTAGATGAACGAACGTCTCTCCACATGCTCAGTTCTGAGAGATAAGTGTGTGTGAAAGCCGTCCTTCACCTAGCTTGTTGGGAACACAAAGTTTCTTTTCAGTTGCAAACTCCACTCCATACATATATATGGGGAGGTACTAGCTCCAACTCGGTTTTACAGTGAAAACTGCAGGAACTTCAAACCGGCACTAGGAAACAGACTGAGAAACCAGAGTAAAAGTTTCTCCTGCAACCCGTTCCCTTGTGCTAGATGAACGAACGTCTCTCCACATGCTCAGTTCTGAGAGATAAGTGTGTGTGAAAGCCGTCCTTCACCTAGCTTGTTGGGAACACAAAGTTTCTTTTCAGTTGCAAACTCCACTCCATACATATATATGGGGAGGTACTAGCTCCAACTCGGTTTTACAGTGAAAACTGCAGGAACTTCAAACCGGCACTAGGAAACAGACTGAGAAACCAGAGTAAAAGTTTCTCCTGCAACCCGTTCCCTTTGTGCTAGATGAACGAACGTCTCTCCACATGCTCAGTTCTGAGAGATAAGTGTGTGTGAAAGCCGTCCTTCACCTAGCTTGTTGGGAACACAAAGTTTCTTTTCAGTTGCAAACTCCACTCCATACATATATATGGGGAGGTACTAGCTCCAACTCGGTTTTACAGTGAAAACTGCAGGAACTTCAAACCGGCACTAGGAAACAGACTGAGAAACCAGAGTAAAAGTTTCTCCTGCAACCCGTTCCCTTGTGCTAGATGAACGAACGTCTCTCCACATGCTCAGTTCTGAGAGATAAGTGTGTGTGAAAGCCGTCCTTCACCTAGCTTGTTGGGAACACAAAGTTTCTTTTCAGTTGCAAACTCCACTCCATACATATATATGGGGAGGTACTAGCTCCAACTCGGTTTTACAGTGAAAACTGCAGGAACTTCAAACCGGCACTAGGAAACAGACTGAGAAACCAGAGTAAAAGTTTCTCCTGCAACCCGTTCCCTTGGTGCTAGATGAACGAACGTCTCTCCACATGCTCAGTTCTGAGAGATAAGTGTGTGTGAAAGCCGTCCTTCACCTAGCTTGTTGGGAACACAAAGTTTCTTTTCAGTTGCAAACTCCACTCCATACATATATATGGGGAGGTACTAGCTCCAACTCGGTTTTACAGTGAAAACTGCAGGAACTTCAAACCGGCACTAGGAAACAGACTGAGAAACCAGAGTAAAAGTTTCTCCTGCAACCCGTTCCCTTTGTGCTAGATGAACGAACGTCTCTCCACATGCTCAGTTCTGAGAGATAAGTGTGTGTGAAAGCCGTCCTTCACCTAGCTTGTTGGGAACACAAAGTTTCTTTTCAGTTGCAAACTCCACTCCATACATATATATGGGGAGGTACTAGCTCCAACTCGGTTTTACAGTGAAAACTGCAGGAACTTCAAACCGGCACTAGGAAACAGACTGAGAAACCAGAGTAAAAGTTTCTCCTGCAACCCGTTCCCTTGGTGCTAGATGAACGAACGTCTCTCCACATGCTCAGTTCTGAGAGATAAGTGTGTGTGAAAGCCGTCCTTCACCTAGCTTGTTGGGAACACAAAGTTTCTTTTCAGTTGCAAACTCCACTCCATACATATATATGGGGAGGTACTAGCTCCAACTCGGTTTTACAGTGAAAACTGCAGGAACTTCAAACCGGCACTAGGAAACAGACTGAGAAACCAGAGTAAAAGTTTCTCCTGCAACCCGTTCCCTTTGTGCTAGATGAACGAACGTCTCTCCACATGCTCAGTTCTGAGAGATAAGTGTGTGTGAAAGCCGTCCTTCACCTAGCTTGTTGGGAACACAAAGTTTCTTTTCAGTTGCAAACTCCACTCCATACATATATATGGGGAGGTACTAGCTCCAACTCGGTTTTACAGTGAAAACTGCAGGAACTTCAAACCGGCACTAGGAAACAGACTGAGAAACCAGAGTAAAAGTTTCTCCTGCAACCCGTTCCCTTGGTGCTAGATGAACGAACGTCTCTCCACATGCTCAGTTCTGAGAGATAAGTGTGTGTGAAAGCCGTCCTTCACCTAGCTTGTTGGGAACACAAAGTTTCTTTTCAGTTGCAAACTCCACTCCATACATATATATGGGGAGGTACTAGCTCCAACTCGGTTTTACAGTGAAAACTGCAGGAACTTCAAACCGGCACTAGGAAACAGACTGAGAAACCAGAGTAAAAGTTTCTCCTGCAACCCGTTCCCTTTGTGCTAGATGAACGAACGTCTCTCCACATGCTCAGTTCTGAGAGATAAGTGTGTGTGAAAGCCGTCCTTCACCTAGCTTGTTGGGAACACAAAGTTTCTTTTCAGTTGCAAACTCCACTCCATACATATATATGGGGAGGTACTAGCTCCAACTCGGTTTTACAGTGAAAACTGCAGGAACTTCAAACCGGCACTAGGAAACAGACTGAGAAACCAGAGTAAAAGTTTCTCCTGCAACCCGTTCCCTTGGTGCTAGATGAACGAACGTCTCTCCACATGCTCAGTTCTGAGAGATAAGTGTGTGTGAAAGCCGTCCTTCACCTAGCTTGTTGGGAACACAAAGTTTCTTTTCAGTTGCAAACTCCACTCCATACATATATATGGGGAGGTACTAGCTCCAACTCGGTTTTACAGTGAAAACTGCAGGAACTTCAAACCGGCACTAGGAAACAGACTGAGAAACCAGAGTAAAAGTTTCTCCTGCAACCCGTTCCCTTGGTGCTAGATGAACGAACGTCTCTCCACATGCTCAGTTCTGAGAGATAAGTGTGTGTGAAAGCCGTCCTTCACCTAGCTTGTTGGGAACACAAAGTTTCTTTTCAGTTGCAAACTCCACTCCATACATATATATGGGGAGGTACTAGCTCCAACTCGGTTTTACAGTGAAAACTGCAGGAACTTCAAACCGGCACTAGGAAACAGACTGAGAAACCAGAGTAAAAGTTTCTCCTGCAACCCGTTCCCTTGGTGCTAGATGAACGAACGTCTCTCCACATGCTCAGTTCTGAGAGATAAGTGTGTGTGAAAGCCGTCCTTCACCTAGCTTGTTGGGAACACAAAGTTTCTTTTCAGTTGCAAACTCCACTCCATACATATATATGGGGAGGTACTAGCTCCAACTCGGTTTTACAGTGAAAACTGCAGGAACTTCAAACCGGCACTAGGAAACAGACTGAGAAACCAGAGTAAAAGTTTCTCCTGCAACCCGTTCCCTTGGTGCTAGATGAACGAACGTCTCTCCACATGCTCAGTTCTGAGAGATAAGTGTGTGTGAAAGCCGTCCTTCACCTAGCTTGTTGGGAACACAAAGTTTCTTTTCAGTTGCAAACTCCACTCCATACATATATATGGGGAGGTACTAGCTCCAACTCGGTTTTACAGTGAAAACTGCAGGAACTTCAAACCGGCACTAGGAAACAGACTGAGAAACCAGAGTAAAAGTTTCTCCTGCAACCCGTTCCCTTGGTGCTAGATGAACGAACGTCTCTCCACATGCTCAGTTCTGAGAGATAAGTGTGTGTGAAAGCCGTCCTTCACCTAGCTTGTTGGGAACACAAAGTTTCTTTTCAGTTGCAAACTCCACTCCATACATATATATGGGGAGGTACTAGCTCCAACTCGGTTTTACAGTGAAAACTGCAGGAACTTCAAACCGGCACTAGGAAACAGACTGAGAAACCAGAGTAAAAGTTTCTCCTGCAACCCGTTCCCTTGTGCTAGATGAACGAACGTCTCTCCACATGCTCAGTTCTGAGAGATAAGTGTGTGTGAAAGCCGTCCTTCACCTAGCTTGTTGGGAACACAAAGTTTCTTTTCAGTTGCAAACTCCACTCCATACATATATATGGGGAGGTACTAGCTCCAACTCGGTTTTACAGTGAAAACTGCAGGAACTTCAAACCGGCACTAGGAAACAGACTGAGAAACCAGAGTAAAAGTTTCTCCTGCAACCCGTTCCCTTGTGCTAGATGAACGAACGTCTCTCCACATGCTCAGTTCTGAGAGATAAGTGTGTGTGAAAGCCGTCCTTCACCTAGCTTGTTGGGAACACAAAGTTTCTTTTCAGTTGCAAACTCCACTCCATACATATATATGGGGAGGTACTAGCTCCAACTCGGTTTTACAGTGAAAACTGCAGGAACTTCAAACCGGCACTAGGAAACAGACTGAGAAACCAGAGTAAAAGTTTCTCCTGCAACCCGTTCCCTTGGTGCTAGATGAACGAACGTCTCTCCACATGCTCAGTTCTGAGAGATAAGTGTGTGTGAAAGCCGTCCTTCACCTAGCTTGTTGGGAACACAAAGTTTCTTTTCAGTTGCAAACTCCACTCCATACATATATATGGGGAGGTACTAGCTCCAACTCGGTTTTACAGTGAAAACTGCAGGAACTTCAAACCGGCACTAGGAAACAGACTGAGAAACCAGAGTAAAAGTTTCTCCTGCAACCCGTTCCCTTGGTGCTAGATGAACGAACGTCTCTCCACATGCTCAGTTCTGAGAGATAAGTGTGTGTGAAAGCCGTCCTTCACCTAGCTTGTTGGGAACACAAAGTTTCTTTTCAGTTGCAAACTCCACTCCATACATATATATGGGGAGGTACTAGCTCCAACTCGGTTTTACAGTGAAAACTGCAGGAACTTCAAACCGGCACTAGGAAACAGACTGAGAAACCAGAGTAAAAGTTTCTCCTGCAACCCGTTCCCTTTGTGCTAGATGAACGAACGTCTCTCCACATGCTCAGTTCTGAGAGATAAGTGTGTGTGAAAGCCGTCCTTCACCTAGCTTGTTGGGAACACAAAGTTTCTTTTCAGTTGCAAACTCCACTCCATACATATATATGGGGAGGTACTAGCTCCAACTCGGTTTTACAGTGAAAACTGCAGGAACTTCAAACCGGCACTAGGAAACAGACTGAGAAACCAGAGTAAAAGTTTCTCCTGCAACCCGTTCCCTTGGTGCTAGATGAACGAACGTCTCTCCACATGCTCAGTTCTGAGAGATAAGTGTGTGTGAAAGCCGTCCTTCACCTAGCTTGTTGGGAACACAAAGTTTCTTTTCAGTTGCAAACTCCACTCCATACATATATATGGGGAGGTACTAGCTCCAACTCGGTTTTACAGTGAAAACTGCAGGAACTTCAAACCGGCACTAGGAAACAGACTGAGAAACCAGAGTAAAAGTTTCTCCTGCAACCCGTTCCCTTGGTGCTAGATGAACGAACGTCTCTCCACATGCTCAGTTCTGAGAGATAAGTGTGTGTGAAAGCCGTCCTTCACCTAGCTTGTTGGGAACACAAAGTTTCTTTTCAGTTGCAAACTCCACTCCATACATATATATGGGGAGGTACTAGCTCCAACTCGGTTTTACAGTGAAAACTGCAGGAACTTCAAACCGGCACTAGGAAACAGACTGAGAAACCAGAGTAAAAGTTTCTCCTGCAACCCGTTCCCTTGGTGCTAGATGAACGAACGTCTCTCCACATGCTCAGTTCTGAGAGATAAGTGTGTGTGAAAGCCGTCCTTCACCTAGCTTGTTGGGAACACAAAGTTTCTTTTCAGTTGCAAACTCCACTCCATACATATATATGGGGAGGTACTAGCTCCAACTCGGTTTTACAGTGAAAACTGCAGGAACTTCAAACCGGCACTAGGAAACAGACTGAGAAACCAGAGTAAAAGTTTCTCCTGCAACCCGTTCCCTTGGTGCTAGATGAACGAACGTCTCTCCACATGCTCAGTTCTGAGAGATAAGTGTGTGTGAAAGCCGTCCTTCACCTAGCTTGTTGGGAACACAAAGTTTCTTTTCAGTTGCAAACTCCACTCCATACATATATATGGGGAGGTACTAGCTCCAACTCGGTTTTACAGTGAAAACTGCAGGAACTTCAAACCGGCACTAGGAAACAGACTGAGAAACCAGAGTAAAAGTTTCTCCTGCAACCCGTTCCCTTGGTGCTAGATGAACGAACGTCTCTCCACATGCTCAGTTCTGAGAGATAAGTGTGTGTGAAAGCCGTCCTTCACCTAGCTTGTTGGGAACACAAAGTTTCTTTTCAGTTGCAAACTCCACTCCATACATATATATGGGGAGGTACTAGCTCCAACTCGGTTTTACAGTGAAAACTGCAGGAACTTCAAACCGGCACTAGGAAACAGACTGAGAAACCAGAGTAAAAGTTTCTCCTGCAACCCGTTCCCTTGGTGCTAGATGAACGAACGTCTCTCCACATGCTCAGTTCTGAGAGATAAGTGTGTGTGAAAGCCGTCCTTCACCTAGCTTGTTGGGAACACAAAGTTTCTTTTCAGTTGCAAACTCCACTCCATACATATATATGGGGAGGTACTAGCTCCAACTCGGTTTTACAGTGAAAACTGCAGGAACTTCAAACCGGCACTAGGAAACAGACTGAGAAACCAGAGTAAAAGTTTCTCCTGCAACCCGTTCCCTTTGTGCTAGATGAACGAACGTCTCTCCACATGCTCAGTTCTGAGAGATAAGTGTGTGTGAAAGCCGTCCTTCACCTAGCTTGTTGGGAACACAAAGTTTCTTTTCAGTTGCAAACTCCACTCCATACATATATATGGGGAGGTACTAGCTCCAACTCGGTTTTACAGTGAAAACTGCAGGAACTTCAAACCGGCACTAGGAAACAGACTGAGAAACCAGAGTAAAAGTTTCTCCTGCAACCCGTTCCCTTGGTGCTAGATGAACGAACGTCTCTCCACATGCTCAGTTCTGAGAGATAAGTGTGTGTGAAAGCCGTCCTTCACCTAGCTTGTTGGGAACACAAAGTTTCTTTTCAGTTGCAAACTCCACTCCATACATATATATGGGGAGGTACTAGCTCCAACTCGGTTTTACAGTGAAAACTGCAGGAACTTCAAACCGGCACTAGGAAACAGACTGAGAAACCAGAGTAAAAGTTTCTCCTGCAACCCGTTCCCTTGTGCTAGATGAACGAACGTCTCTCCACATGCTCAGTTCTGAGAGATAAGTGTGTGTGAAAGCCGTCCTTCACCTAGCTTGTTGGGAACACAAAGTTTCTTTTCAGTTGCAAACTCCACTCCATACATATATATGGGGAGGTACTAGCTCCAACTCGGTTTTACAGTGAAAACTGCAGGAACTTCAAACCGGCACTAGGAAACAGACTGAGAAACCAGAGTAAAAGTTTCTCCTGCAACCCGTTCCCTTGGTGCTAGATGAACGAACGTCTCTCCACATGCTCAGTTCTGAGAGATAAGTGTGTGTGAAAGCCGTCCTTCACCTAGCTTGTTGGGAACACAAAGTTTCTTTTCAGTTGCAAACTCCACTCCATACATATATATGGGGAGGTACTAGCTCCAACTCGGTTTTACAGTGAAAACTGCAGGAACTTCAAACCGGCACTAGGAAACAGACTGAGAAACCAGAGTAAAAGTTTCTCCTGCAACCCGTTCCCTTTGTGCTAGATGAACGAACGTCTCTCCACATGCTCAGTTCTGAGAGATAAGTGTGTGTGAAAGCCGTCCTTCACCTAGCTTGTTGGGAACACAAAGTTTCTTTTCAGTTGCAAACTCCACTCCATACATATATATGGGGAGGTACTAGCTCCAACTCGGTTTTACAGTGAAAACTGCAGGAACTTCAAACCGGCACTAGGAAACAGACTGAGAAACCAGAGTAAAAGTTTCTCCTGCAACCCGTTCCCTTTGTGCTAGATGAACGAACGTCTCTCCACATGCTCAGTTCTGAGAGATAAGTGTGTGTGAAAGCCGTCCTTCACCTAGCTTGTTGGGAACACAAAGTTTCTTTTCAGTTGCAAACTCCACTCCATACATATATATGGGGAGGTACTAGCTCCAACTCGGTTTTACAGTGAAAACTGCAGGAACTTCAAACCGGCACTAGGAAACAGACTGAGAAACCAGAGTAAAAGTTTCTCCTGCAACCCGTTCCCTTTGTGCTAGATGAACGAACGTCTCTCCACATGCTCAGTTCTGAGAGATAAGTGTGTGTGAAAGCCGTCCTTCACCTAGCTTGTTGGGAACACAAAGTTTCTTTTCAGTTGCAAACTCCACTCCATACATATATATGGGGAGGTACTAGCTCCAACTCGGTTTTACAGTGAAAACTGCAGGAACTTCAAACCGGCACTAGGAAACAGACTGAGAAACCAGAGTAAAAGTTTCTCCTGCAACCCGTTCCCTTGTGCTAGATGAACGAACGTCTCTCCACATGCTCAGTTCTGAGAGATAAGTGTGTGTGAAAGCCGTCCTTCACCTAGCTTGTTGGGAACACAAAGTTTCTTTTCAGTTGCAAACTCCACTCCATACATATATATGGGGAGGTACTAGCTCCAACTCGGTTTTACAGTGAAAACTGCAGGAACTTCAAACCGGCACTAGGAAACAGACTGAGAAACCAGAGTAAAAGTTTCTCCTGCAACCCGTTCCCTTTGTGCTAGATGAACGAACGTCTCTCCACATGCTCAGTTCTGAGAGATAAGTGTGTGTGAAAGCCGTCCTTCACCTAGCTTGTTGGGAACACAAAGTTTCTTTTCAGTTGCAAACTCCACTCCATACATATATATGGGGAGGTACTAGCTCCAACTCGGTTTTACAGTGAAAACTGCAGGAACTTCAAACCGGCACTAGGAAACAGACTGAGAAACCAGAGTAAAAGTTTCTCCTGCAACCCGTTCCCTTTGTGCTAGATGAACGAACGTCTCTCCACATGCTCAGTTCTGAGAGATAAGTGTGTGTGAAAGCCGTCCTTCACCTAGCTTGTTGGGAACACAAAGTTTCTTTTCAGTTGCAAACTCCACTCCATACATATATATGGGGAGGTACTAGCTCCAACTCGGTTTTACAGTGAAAACTGCAGGAACTTCAAACCGGCACTAGGAAACAGACTGAGAAACCAGAGTAAAAGTTTCTCCTGCAACCCGTTCCCTTTGTGCTAGATGAACGAACGTCTCTCCACATGCTCAGTTCTGAGAGATAAGTGTGTGTGAAAGCCGTCCTTCACCTAGCTTGTTGGGAACACAAAGTTTCTTTTCAGTTGCAAACTCCACTCCATACATATATATGGGGAGGTACTAGCTCCAACTCGGTTTTACAGTGAAAACTGCAGGAACTTCAAACCGGCACTAGGAAACAGACTGAGAAACCAGAGTAAAAGTTTCTCCTGCAACCCGTTCCCTTGGTGCTAGATGAACGAACGTCTCTCCACATGCTCAGTTCTGAGAGATAAGTGTGTGTGAAAGCCGTCCTTCACCTAGCTTGTTGGGAACACAAAGTTTCTTTTCAGTTGCAAACTCCACTCCATACATATATATGGGGAGGTACTAGCTCCAACTCGGTTTTACAGTGAAAACTGCAGGAACTTCAAACCGGCACTAGGAAACAGACTGAGAAACCAGAGTAAAAGTTTCTCCTGCAACCCGTTCCCTTTGTGCTAGATGAACGAACGTCTCTCCACATGCTCAGTTCTGAGAGATAAGTGTGTGTGAAAGCCGTCCTTCACCTAGCTTGTTGGGAACACAAAGTTTCTTTTCAGTTGCAAACTCCACTCCATACATATATATGGGGAGGTACTAGCTCCAACTCGGTTTTACAGTGAAAACTGCAGGAACTTCAAACCGGCACTAGGAAACAGACTGAGAAACCAGAGTAAAAGTTTCTCCTGCAACCCGTTCCCTTTGTGCTAGATGAACGAACGTCTCTCCACATGCTCAGTTCTGAGAGATAAGTGTGTGTGAAAGCCGTCCTTCACCTAGCTTGTTGGGAACACAAAGTTTCTTTTCAGTTGCAAACTCCACTCCATACATATATATGGGGAGGTACTAGCTCCAACTCGGTTTTACAGTGAAAACTGCAGGAACTTCAAACCGGCACTAGGAAACAGACTGAGAAACCAGAGTAAAAGTTTCTCCTGCAACCCGTTCCCTTTGTGCTAGATGAACGAACGTCTCTCCACATGCTCAGTTCTGAGAGATAAGTGTGTGTGAAAGCCGTCCTTCACCTAGCTTGTTGGGAACACAAAGTTTCTTTTCAGTTGCAAACTCCACTCCATACATATATATGGGGAGGTACTAGCTCCAACTCGGTTTTACAGTGAAAACTGCAGGAACTTCAAACCGGCACTAGGAAACAGACTGAGAAACCAGAGTAAAAGTTTCTCCTGCAACCCGTTCCCTTTGTGCTAGATGAACGAACGTCTCTCCACATGCTCAGTTCTGAGAGATAAGTGTGTGTGAAAGCCGTCCTTCACCTAGCTTGTTGGGAACACAAAGTTTCTTTTCAGTTGCAAACTCCACTCCATACATATATATGGGGAGGTACTAGCTCCAACTCGGTTTTACAGTGAAAACTGCAGGAACTTCAAACCGGCACTAGGAAACAGACTGAGAAACCAGAGTAAAAGTTTCTCCTGCAACCCGTTCCCTTTGTGCTAGATGAACGAACGTCTCTCCACATGCTCAGTTCTGAGAGATAAGTGTGTGTGAAAGCCGTCCTTCACCTAGCTTGTTGGGAACACAAAGTTTCTTTTCAGTTGCAAACTCCACTCCATACATATATATGGGGAGGTACTAGCTCCAACTCGGTTTTACAGTGAAAACTGCAGGAACTTCAAACCGGCACTAGGAAACAGACTGAGAAACCAGAGTAAAAGTTTCTCCTGCAACCCGTTCCCTTTGTGCTAGATGAACGAACGTCTCTCCACATGCTCAGTTCTGAGAGATAAGTGTGTGTGAAAGCCGTCCTTCACCTAGCTTGTTGGGAACACAAAGTTTCTTTTCAGTTGCAAACTCCACTCCATACATATATATGGGGAGGTACTAGCTCCAACTCGGTTTTACAGTGAAAACTGCAGGAACTTCAAACCGGCACTAGGAAACAGACTGAGAAACCAGAGTAAAAGTTTCTCCTGCAACCCGTTCCCTTGGTGCTAGATGAACGAACGTCTCTCCACATGCTCAGTTCTGAGAGATAAGTGTGTGTGAAAGCCGTCCTTCACCTAGCTTGTTGGGAACACAAAGTTTCTTTTCAGTTGCAAACTCCACTCCATACATATATATGGGGAGGTACTAGCTCCAACTCGGTTTTACAGTGAAAACTGCAGGAACTTCAAACCGGCACTAGGAAACAGACTGAGAAACCAGAGTAAAAGTTTCTCCTGCAACCCGTTCCCTTTGTGCTAGATGAACGAACGTCTCTCCACATGCTCAGTTCTGAGAGATAAG
Organism: Camelus ferus; assembly: GCF_009834535.1. Taxonomy (NCBI): domain Eukaryota; kingdom Metazoa; phylum Chordata; class Mammalia; order Artiodactyla; family Camelidae; genus Camelus; species Camelus ferus. The sequence goes on from NW_022587785.1 coordinate 24,100, forward strand.
TGTGTGTGAAAGCCGTCCTTCACCTAGCTTGTTGGGAACACAAAGTTTCTTTTCAGTTGCAAACTCCACTCCATACATATATATGGGGAGGTACTAGCTCCAACTCGGTTTTACAGTGAAAACTGCAGGAACTTCAAACCGGCACTAGGAAACAGACTGAGAAACCAGAGTAAAAGTTTCTCCTGCAACCCGTTCCCTTTGTGCTAGATGAACGAACGTCTCTCCACATGCTCAGTTCTGAGAGATAAGTGTGTGTGAAAGCCGTCCTTCACCTAGCTTGTTGGGAACACAAAGTTTCTTTTCAGTTGCAAACTCCACTCCATACATATATATAGGGAGGTACTAGCTCCAACTCGGTTTTACAGTGAAAACTGCAGGAACTTCAAACCGGCACTAGGAAACAGACTGAGAAACCAGAGTAAAAGTTTCTCCTGCAACCCGTTCCCTTGGTGCTAGATGAACGAACGTCTCTCCACATGCTCAGTTCTGAGAGATAAGTGTGTGTGAAAGCCGTCCTTCACCTAGCTTGTTGGGAACACAAAGTTTCTTTTCAGTTGCAAACTCCACTCCATACATATATATGGGGAGGTACTAGCTCCAACTCGGTTTTACAGTGAAAACTGCAGGAACTTCAAACCGGCACTAGGAAACAGACTGAGAAACCAGAGTAAAAGTTTCTCCTGCAACCCGTTCCCTTTGTGCTAGATGAACGAACGTCTCTCCACATGCTCAGTTCTGAGAGATAAGTGTGTGTGAAAGCCGTCCTTCACCTAGCTTGTTGGGAACACAAAGTTTCTTTTCAGTTGCAAACTCCACTCCATACATATATATGGGGAGGTACTAGCTCCAACTCGGTTTTACAGTGAAAACTGCAGGAACTTCAAACCGGCACTAGGAAACAGACTGAGAAACCAGAGTAAAAGTTTCTCCTGCAACCCGTTCCCTTTGTGCTAGATGAACGAACGTCTCTCCACATGCTCAGTTCTGAGAGATAAGTGTGTGTGAAAGCCGTCCTTCACCTAGCTTGTTGGGAACACAAAGTTTCTTTTCAGTTGCAAACTCCACTCCATACATATATATGGGGAGGTACTAGCTCCAACTCGGTTTTACAGTGAAAACTGCAGGAACTTCAAACCGGCACTAGGAAACAGACTGAGAAACCAGAGTAAAAGTTTCTCCTGCAACCCGTTCCCTTTGTGCTAGATGAACGAACGTCTCTCCACATGCTCAGTTCTGAGAGATAAGTGTGTGTGAAAGCCGTCCTTCACCTAGCTTGTTGGGAACACAAAGTTTCTTTTCAGTTGCAAACTCCACTCCATACATATATATGGGGAGGTACTAGCTCCAACTCGGTTTTACAGTGAAAACTGCAGGAACTTCAAACCGGCACTAGGAAACAGACTGAGAAACCAGAGTAAAAGTTTCTCCTGCAACCCGTTCCCTTTGTGCTAGATGAACGAACGTCTCTCCACATGCTCAGTTCTGAGAGATAAGTGTGTGTGAAAGCCGTCCTTCACCTAGCTTGTTGGGAACACAAAGTTTCTTTTCAGTTGCAAACTCCACTCCATACATATATATGGGGAGGTACTAGCTCCAACTCGGTTTTACAGTGAAAACTGCAGGAACTTCAAACCGGCACTAGGAAACAGACTGAGAAACCAGAGTAAAAGTTTCTCCTGCAACCCGTTCCCTTTGTGCTAGATGAACGAACGTCTCTCCACATGCTCAGTTCTGAGAGATAAGTGTGTGTGAAAGCCGTCCTTCACCTAGCTTGTTGGGAACACAAAGTTTCTTTTCAGTTGCAAACTCCACTCCATACATATATATGGGGAGGTACTAGCTCCAACTCGGTTTTACAGTGAAAACTGCAGGAACTTCAAACCGGCACTAGGAAACAGACTGAGAAACCAGAGTAAAAGTTTCTCCTGCAACCCGTTCCCTTTGTGCTAGATGAACGAACGTCTCTCCACATGCTCAGTTCTGAGAGATAAGTGTGTGTGAAAGCCGTCCTTCACCTAGCTTGTTGGGAACACAAAGTTTCTTTTCAGTTGCAAACTCCACTCCATACATATATATGGGGAGGTACTAGCTCCAACTCGGTTTTACAGTGAAAACTGCAGGAACTTCAAACCGGCACTAGGAAACAGACTGAGAAACCAGAGTAAAAGTTTCTCCTGCAACCCGTTCCCTTTGTGCTAGATGAACGAACGTCTCTCCACATGCTCAGTTCTGAGAGATAAGTGTGTGTGAAAGCCGTCCTTCACCTAGCTTGTTGGGAACACAAAGTTTCTTTTCAGTTGCAAACTCCACTCCATACATATATATGGGGAGGTACTAGCTCCAACTCGGTTTTACAGTGAAAACTGCAGGAACTTCAAACCGGCACTAGGAAACAGACTGAGAAACCAGAGTAAAAGTTTCTCCTGCAACCCGTTCCCTTTGTGCTAGATGAACGAACGTCTCTCCACATGCTCAGTTCTGAGAGATAAGTGTGTGTGAAAGCCGTCCTTCACCTAGCTTGTTGGGAACACAAAGTTTCTTTTCAGTTGCAAACTCCACTCCATACATATATGGGGAGGTACTAGCTCCAACTCGGTTTTACAGTGAAAACTGCAGGAACTTCAAACCGGCACTAGGAAACAGACTGAGAAACCAGAGTAAAAGTTTCTCCTGCAACCCGTTCCCTTGGTGCTAGATGAACGAACGTCTCTCCACATGCTCAGTTCTGAGAGATAAGTGTGTGTGAAAGCCGTCCTTCACCTAGCTTGTTGGGAACACAAAGTTTCTTTTCAGTTGCAAACTCCACTCCATACATATATATGGGGAGGTACTAGCTCCAACTCGGTTTTACAGTGAAAACTGCAGGAACTTCAAACCGGCACTAGGAAACAGACTGAGAAACCAGAGTAAAAGTTTCTCCTGCAACCCGTTCCCTTGGTGCTAGATGAACGAACGTCTCTCCACATGCTCAGTTCTGAGAGATAAGTGTGTGTGAAAGCCGTCCTTCACCTAGCTTGTTGGGAACACAAAGTTTCTTTTCAGTTGCAAACTCCACTCCATACATATATATGGGGAGGTACTAGCTCCAACTCGGTTTTACAGTGAAAACTGCAGGAACTTCAAACCGGCACTAGGAAACAGACTGAGAAACCAGAGTAAAAGTTTCTCCTGCAACCCGTTCCCTTTGTGCTAGATGAACGAACGTCTCTCCACATGCTCAGTTCTGAGAGATAAGTGTGTGTGAAAGCCGTCCTTCACCTAGCTTGTTGGGAACACAAAGTTTCTTTTCAGTTGCAAACTCCACTCCATACATATATATGGGGAGGTACTAGCTCCAACTCGGTTTTACAGTGAAAACTGCAGGAACTTCAAACCGGCACTAGGAAACAGACTGAGAAACCAGAGTAAAAGTTTCTCCTGCAACCCGTTCCCTTGGTGCTAGATGAACGAACGTCTCTCCACATGCTCAGTTCTGAGAGATAAGTGTGTGTGAAAGCCGTCCTTCACCTAGCTTGTTGGGAACACAAAGTTTCTTTTCAGTTGCAAACTCCACTCCATACATATATATGGGGAGGTACTAGCTCCAACTCGGTTTTACAGTGAAAACTGCAGGAACTTCAAACCGGCACTAGGAAACAGACTGAGAAACCAGAGTAAAAGTTTCTCCTGCAACCCGTTCCCTTTGTGCTAGATGAACGAACGTCTCTCCACATGCTCAGTTCTGAGAGATAAGTGTGTGTGAAAGCCGTCCTTCACCTAGCTTGTTGGGAACACAAAGTTTCTTTTCAGTTGCAAACTCCACTCCATACATATATATGGGGAGGTACTAGCTCCAACTCGGTTTTACAGTGAAAACTGCAGGAACTTCAAACCGGCACTAGGAAACAGACTGAGAAACCAGAGTAAAAGTTTCTCCTGCAACCCGTTCCCTTTGTGCTAGATGAACGAACGTCTCTCCACATGCTCAGTTCTGAGAGATAAGTGTGTGTGAAAGCCGTCCTTCACCTAGCTTGTTGGGAACACAAAGTTTCTTTTCAGTTGCAAACTCCACTCCATACATATATATGGGGAGGTACTAGCTCCAACTCGGTTTTACAGTGAAAACTGCAGGAACTTCAAACCGGCACTAGGAAACAGACTGAGAAACCAGAGTAAAAGTTTCTCCTGCAACCCGTTCCCTTTGTGCTAGATGAACGAACGTCTCTCCACATGCTCAGTTCTGAGAGATAAGTGTGTGTGAAAGCCGTCCTTCACCTAGCTTGTTGGGAACACAAAGTTTCTTTTCAGTTGCAAACTCCACTCCATACATATATATGGGGAGGTACTAGCTCCAACTCGGTTTTACAGTGAAAACTGCAGGAACTTCAAACCGGCACTAGGAAACAGACTGAGAAACCAGAGTAAAAGTTTCTCCTGCAACCCGTTCCCTTTGTGCTAGATGAACGAACGTCTCTCCACATGCTCAGTTCTGAGAGATAAGTGTGTGTGAAAGCCGTCCTTCACCTAGCTTGTTGGGAACACAAAGTTTCTTTTCAGTTGCAAACTCCACTCCATACATATATATGGGGAGGTACTAGCTCCAACTCGGTTTTACAGTGAAAACTGCAGGAACTTCAAACCGGCACTAGGAAACAGACTGAGAAACCAGAGTAAAAGTTTCTCCTGCAACCCGTTCCCTTTGTGCTAGATGAACGAACGTCTCTCCACATGCTCAGTTCTGAGAGATAAGTGTGTGTGAAAGCCGTCCTTCACCTAGCTTGTTGGGAACACAAAGTTTCTTTTCAGTTGCAAACTCCACTCCATACATATATATGGGGAGGTACTAGCTCCAACTCGGTTTTACAGTGAAAACTGCAGGAACTTCAAACCGGCACTAGGAAACAGACTGAGAAACCAGAGTAAAAGTTTCTCCTGCAACCCGTTCCCTTTGTGCTAGATGAACGAACGTCTCTCCACATGCTCAGTTCTGAGAGATAAGTGTGTGTGAAAGCCGTCCTTCACCTAGCTTGTTGGGAACACAAAGTTTCTTTTCAGTTGCAAACTCCACTCCATACATATATATGGGGAGGTACTAGCTCCAACTCGGTTTTACAGTGAAAACTGCAGGAACTTCAAACCGGCACTAGGAAACAGACTGAGAAACCAGAGTAAAAGTTTCTCCTGCAACCCGTTCCCTTTGTGCTAGATGAACGAACGTCTCTCCACATGCTCAGTTCTGAGAGATAAGTGTGTGTGAAAGCCGTCCTTCACCTAGCTTGTTGGGAACACAAAGTTTCTTTTCAGTTGCAAACTCCACTCCATACATATATATGGGGAGGTACTAGCTCCAACTCGGTTTTACAGTGAAAACTGCAGGAACTTCAAACCGGCACTAGGAAACAGACTGAGAAACCAGAGTAAAAGTTTCTCCTGCAACCCGTTCCCTTTGTGCTAGATGAACGAACGTCTCTCCACATGCTCAGTTCTGAGAGATAAGTGTGTGTGAAAGCCGTCCTTCACCTAGCTTGTTGGGAACACAAAGTTTCTTTTCAGTTGCAAACTCCACTCCATACATATATATGGGGAGGTACTAGCTCCAACTCGGTTTTACAGTGAAAACTGCAGGAACTTCAAACCGGCACTAGGAAACAGACTGAGAAACCAGAGTAAAAGTTTCTCCTGCAACCCGTTCCCTTTGTGCTAGATGAACGAACGTCTCTCCACATGCTCAGTTCTGAGAGATAAGTGTGTGTGAAAGCCGTCCTTCACCTAGCTTGTTGGGAACACAAAGTTTCTTTTCAGTTGCAAACTCCACTCCATACATATATATGGGGAGGTACTAGCTCCAACTCGGTTTTACAGTGAAAACTGCAGGAACTTCAAACCGGCACTAGGAAACAGACTGAGAAACCAGAGTAAAAGTTTCTCCTGCAACCCGTTCCCTTTGTGCTAGATGAACGAACGTCTCTCCACATGCTCAGTTCTGAGAGATAAGTGTGTGTGAAAGCCGTCCTTCACCTAGCTTGTTGGGAACACAAAGTTTCTTTTCAGTTGCAAACTCCACTCCATACATATATATGGGGAGGTACTAGCTCCAACTCGGTTTTACAGTGAAAACTGCAGGAACTTCAAACCGGCACTAGGAAACAGACTGAGAAACCAGAGTAAAAGTTTCTCCTGCAACCCGTTCCCTTTGTGCTAGATGAACGAACGTCTCTCCACATGCTCAGTTCTGAGAGATAAGTGTGTGTGAAAGCCGTCCTTCACCTAGCTTGTTGGGAACACAAAGTTTCTTTTCAGTTGCAAACTCCACTCCATACATATATATGGGGAGGTACTAGCTCCAACTCGGTTTTACAGTGAAAACTGCAGGAACTTCAAACCGGCACTAGGAAACAGACTGAGAAACCAGAGTAAAAGTTTCTCCTGCAACCCGTTCCCTTTGTGCTAGATGAACGAACGTCTCTCCACATGCTCAGTTCTGAGAGATAAGTGTGTGTGAAAGCCGTCCTTCACCTAGCTTGTTGGGAACACAAAGTTTCTTTTCAGTTGCAAACTCCACTCCATACATATATATGGGGAGGTACTAGCTCCAACTCGGTTTTACAGTGAAAACTGCAGGAACTTCAAACCGGCACTAGGAAACAGACTGAGAAACCAGAGTAAAAGTTTCTCCTGCAACCCGTTCCCTTTGTGCTAGATGAACGAACGTCTCTCCACATGCTCAGTTCTGAGAGATAAGTGTGTGTGAAAGCCGTCCTTCACCTAGCTTGTTGGGAACACAAAGTTTCTTTTCAGTTGCAAACTCCACTCCATACATATATATGGGGAGGTACTAGCTCCAACTCGGTTTTACAGTGAAAACTGCAGGAACTTCAAACCGGCACTAGGAAACAGACTGAGAAACCAGAGTAAAAGTTTCTCCTGCAACCCGTTCCCTTTGTGCTAGATGAACGAACGTCTCTCCACATGCTCAGTTCTGAGAGATAAGTGTGTGTGAAAGCCGTCCTTCACCTAGCTTGTTGGGAACACAAAGTTTCTTTTCAGTTGCAAACTCCACTCCATACATATATATGGGGAGGTACTAGCTCCAACTCGGTTTTACAGTGAAAACTGCAGGAACTTCAAACCGGCACTAGGAAACAGACTGAGAAACCAGAGTAAAAGTTTCTCCTGCAACCCGTTCCCTTTGTGCTAGATGAACGAACGTCTCTCCACATGCTCAGTTCTGAGAGATAAGTGTGTGTGAAAGCCGTCCTTCACCTAGCTTGTTGGGAACACAAAGTTTCTTTTCAGTTGCAAACTCCACTCCATACATATATATGGGGAGGTACTAGCTCCAACTCGGTTTTACAGTGAAAACTGCAGGAACTTCAAACCGGCACTAGGAAACAGACTGAGAAACCAGAGTAAAAGTTTCTCCTGCAACCCGTTCCCTTTGTGCTAGATGAACGAACGTCTCTCCACATGCTCAGTTCTGAGAGATAAGTGTGTGTGAAAGCCGTCCTTCACCTAGCTTGTTGGGAACACAAAGTTTCTTTTCAGTTGCAAACTCCACTCCATACATATATATGGGGAGGTACTAGCTCCAACTCGGTTTTACAGTGAAAACTGCAGGAACTTCAAACCGGCACTAGGAAACAGACTGAGAAACCAGAGTAAAAGTTTCTCCTGCAACCCGTTCCCTTTGTGCTAGATGAACGAACGTCTCTCCACATGCTCAGTTCTGAGAGATAAGTGTGTGTGAAAGCCGTCCTTCACCTAGCTTGTTGGGAACACAAAGTTTCTTTTCAGTTGCAAACTCCACTCCATACATATATATGGGGAGGTACTAGCTCCAACTCGGTTTTACAGTGAAAACTGCAGGAACTTCAAACCGGCACTAGGAAACAGACTGAGAAACCAGAGTAAAAGTTTCTCCTGCAACCCGTTCCCTTTGTGCTAGATGAACGAACGTCTCTCCACATGCTCAGTTCTGAGAGATAAGTGTGTGTGAAAGCCGTCCTTCACCTAGCTTGTTGGGAACACAAAGTTTCTTTTCAGTTGCAAACTCCACTCCATACATATATATGGGGAGGTACTAGCTCCAACTCGGTTTTACAGTGAAAACTGCAGGAACTTCAAACCGGCACTAGGAAACAGACTGAGAAACCAGAGTAAAAGTTTCTCCTGCAACCCGTTCCCTTTGTGCTAGATGAACGAACGTCTCTCCACATGCTCAGTTCTGAGAGATAAGTGTGTGTGAAAGCCGTCCTTCACCTAGCTTGTTGGGAACACAAAGTTTCTTTTCAGTTGCAAACTCCACTCCATACATATATATGGGGAGGTACTAGCTCCAACTCGGTTTTACAGTGAAAACTGCAGGAACTTCAAACCGGCACTAGGAAACAGACTGAGAAACCAGAGTAAAAGTTTCTCCTGCAACCCGTTCCCTTTGTGCTAGATGAACGAACGTCTCTCCACATGCTCAGTTCTGAGAGATAAGTGTGTGTGAAAGCCGTCCTTCACCTAGCTTGTTGGGAACACAAAGTTTCTTTTCAGTTGCAAACTCCACTCCATACATATATATGGGGAGGTACTAGCTCCAACTCGGTTTTACAGTGAAAACTGCAGGAACTTCAAACCGGCACTAGGAAACAGACTGAGAAACCAGAGTAAAAGTTTCTCCTGCAACCCGTTCCCTTTGTGCTAGATGAACGAACGTCTCTCCACATGCTCAGTTCTGAGAGATAAGTGTGTGTGAAAGCCGTCCTTCACCTAGCTTGTTGGGAACACAAAGTTTCTTTTCAGTTGCAAACTCCACTCCATACATATATATGGGGAGGTACTAGCTCCAACTCGGTTTTACAGTGAAAACTGCAGGAACTTCAAACCGGCACTAGGAAACAGACTGAGAAACCAGAGTAAAAGTTTCTCCTGCAACCCGTTCCCTTTGTGCTAGATGAACGAACGTCTCTCCACATGCTCAGTTCTGAGAGATAAGTGTGTGTGAAAGCCGTCCTTCACCTAGCTTGTTGGGAACACAAAGTTTCTTTTCAGTTGCAAACTCCACTCCATACATATATATGGGGAGGTACTAGCTCCAACTCGGTTTTACAGTGAAAACTGCAGGAACTTCAAACCGGCACTAGGAAACAGACTGAGAAACCAGAGTAAAAGTTTCTCCTGCAACCCGTTCCCTTTGTGCTAGATGAACGAACGTCTCTCCACATGCTCAGTTCTGAGAGATAAGTGTGTGTGAAAGCCGTCCTTCACCTAGCTTGTTGGGAACACAAAGTTTCTTTTCAGTTGCAAACTCCACTCCATACATATATATGGGGAGGTACTAGCTCCAACTCGGTTTTACAGTGAAAACTGCAGGAACTTCAAACCGGCACTAGGAAACAGACTGAGAAACCAGAGTAAAAGTTTCTCCTGCAACCCGTTCCCTTTGTGCTAGATGAACGAACGTCTCTCCACATGCTCAGTTCTGAGAGATAAGTGTGTGTGAAAGCCGTCCTTCACCTAGCTTGTTGGGAACACAAAGTTTCTTTTCAGTTGCAAACTCCACTCCATACATATATATGGGGAGGTACTAGCTCCAACTCGGTTTTACAGTGAAAACTGCAGGAACTTCAAACCGGCACTAGGAAACAGACTGAGAAACCAGAGTAAAAGTTTCTCCTGCAACCCGTTCCCTTTGTGCTAGATGAACGAACGTCTCTCCACATGCTCAGTTCTGAGAGATAAGTGTGTGTGAAAGCCGTCCTTCACCTAGCTTGTTGGGAACACAAAGTTTCTTTTCAGTTGCAAACTCCACTCCATACATATATATGGGGAGGTACTAGCTCCAACTCGGTTTTACAGTGAAAACTGCAGGAACTTCAAACCGGCACTAGGAAACAGACTGAGAAACCAGAGTAAAAGTTTCTCCTGCAACCCGTTCCCTTGTGCTAGATGAACGAACGTCTCTCCACATGCTCAGTTCTGAGAGATAAGTGTGTGTGAAAGCCGTCCTTCACCTAGCTTGTTGGGAACACAAAGTTTCTTTTCAGTTGCAAACTCCACTCCATACATATATATGGGGAGGTACTAGCTCCAACTCGGTTTTACAGTGAAAACTGCAGGAACTTCAAACCGGCACTAGGAAACAGACTGAGAAACCAGAGTAAAAGTTTCTCCTGCAACCCGTTCCCTTTGTGCTAGATGAACGAACGTCTCTCCACATGCTCAGTTCTGAGAGATAAGTGTGTGTGAAAGCCGTCCTTCACCTAGCTTGTTGGGAACACAAAGTTTCTTTTCAGTTGCAAACTCCACTCCATACATATATATGGGGAGGTACTAGCTCCAACTCGGTTTTACAGTGAAAACTGCAGGAACTTCAAACCGGCACTAGGAAACAGACTGAGAAACCAGAGTAAAAGTTTCTCCTGCAACCCGTTCCCTTTGTGCTAGATGAACGAACGTCTCTCCACATGCTCAGTTCTGAGAGATAAGTGTGTGTGAAAGCCGTCCTTCACCTAGCTTGTTGGGAACACAAAGTTTCTTTTCAGTTGCAAACTCCACTCCATACATATATATGGGGAGGTACTAGCTCCAACTCGGTTTTACAGTGAAAACTGCAGGAACTTCAAACCGGCACTAGGAAACAGACTGAGAAACCAGAGTAAAAGTTTCTCCTGCAACCCGTTCCCTTTGTGCTAGATGAACGAACGTCTCTCCACATGCTCAGTTCTGAGAGATAAGTGTGTGTGAAAGCCGTCCTTCACCTAGCTTGTTGGGAACACAAAGTTTCTTTTCAGTTGCAAACTCCACTCCATACATATATATGGGGAGGTACTAGCTCCAACTCGGTTTTACAGTGAAAACTGCAGGAACTTCAAACCGGCACTAGGAAACAGACTGAGAAACCAGAGTAAAAGTTTCTCCTGCAACCCGTTCCCTTGTGCTAGATGAACGAACGTCTCTCCACATGCTCAGTTCTGAGAGATAAGTGTGTGTGAAAGCCGTCCTTCACCTAGCTTGTTGGGAACACAAAGTTTCTTTTCAGTTGCAAACTCCACTCCATACATATATATGGGGAGGTACTAGCTCCAACTCGGTTTTACAGTGAAAACTGCAGGAACTTCAAACCGGCACTAGGAAACAGACTGAGAAACCAGAGTAAAAGTTTCTCCTGCAACCCGTTCCCTTGGTGCTAGATGAACGAACGTCTCTCCACATGCTCAGTTCTGAGAGATAAGTGTGTGTGAAAGCCGTCCTTCACCTAGCTTGTTGGGAACACAAAGTTTCTTTTCAGTTGCAAACTCCACTCCATACATATATATGGGGAGGTACTAGCTCCAACTCGGTTTTACAGTGAAAACTGCAGGAACTTCAAACCGGCACTAGGAAACAGACTGAGAAACCAGAGTAAAAGTTTCTCCTGCAACCCGTTCCCTTGGTGCTAGATGAACGAACGTCTCTCCACATGCTCAGTTCTGAGAGATAAGTGTGTGTGAAAGCCGTCCTTCACCTAGCTTGTTGGGAACACAAAGTTTCTTTTCAGTTGCAAACTCCACTCCATACATATATATGGGGAGGTACTAGCTCCAACTCGGTTTTACAGTGAAAACTGCAGGAACTTCAAACCGGCACTAGGAAACAGACTGAGAAACCAGAGTAAAAGTTTCTCCTGCAACCCGTTCCCTTGGTGCTAGATGAACGAACGTCTCTCCACATGCTCAGTTCTGAGAGATAAGTGTGTGTGAAAGCCGTCCTTCACCTAGCTTGTTGGGAACACAAAGTTTCTTTTCAGTTGCAAACTCCACTCCATACATATATATGGGGAGGTACTAGCTCCAACTCGGTTTTACAGTGAAAACTGCAGGAACTTCAAACCGGCACTAGGAAACAGACTGAGAAACCAGAGTAAAAGTTTCTCCTGCAACCCGTTCCCTTGGTGCTAGATGAACGAACGTCTCTCCACATGCTCAGTTCTGAGAGATAAGTGTGTGTGAAAGCCGTCCTTCACCTAGCTTGTTGGGAACACAAAGTTTCTTTTCAGTTGCAAACTCCACTCCATACATATATATGGGGAGGTACTAGCTCCAACTCGGTTTTACAGTGAAAACTGCAGGAACTTCAAACCGGCACTAGGAAACAGACTGAGAAACCAGAGTAAAAGTTTCTCCTGCAACCCGTTCCCTTTGTGCTAGATGAACGAACGTCTCTCCACATGCTCAGTTCTGAGAGATAAGTGTGTGTGAAAGCCGTCCTTCACCTAGCTTGTTGGGAACACAAAGTTTCTTTTCAGTTGCAAACTCCACTCCATACATATATATGGGGAGGTACTAGCTCCAACTCGGTTTTACAGTGAAAACTGCAGGAACTTCAAACCGGCACTAGGAAACAGACTGAGAAACCAGAGTAAAAGTTTCTCCTGCAACCCGTTCCCTTGTGCTAGATGAACGAACGTCTCTCCACATGCTCAGTTCTGAGAGATAAGTGTGTGTGAAAGCCGTCCTTCACCTAGCTTGTTGGGAACACAAAGTTTCTTTTCAGTTGCAAACTCCACTCCATACATATATATGGGGAGGTACTAGCTCCAACTCGGTTTTACAGTGAAAACTGCAGGAACTTCAAACCGGCACTAGGAAACAGACTGAGAAACCAGAGTAAAAGTTTCTCCTGCAACCCGTTCCCTTGGTGCTAGATGAACGAACGTCTCTCCACATGCTCAGTTCTGAGAGATAAGTGTGTGTGAAAGCCGTCCTTCACCTAGCTTGTTGGGAACACAAAGTTTCTTTTCAGTTGCAAACTCCACTCCATACATATATATGGGGAGGTACTAGCTCCAACTCGGTTTTACAGTGAAAACTGCAGGAACTTCAAACCGGCACTAGGAAACAGACCGAGAAACCAGAGTAAAAGTTTCTCCTGCAAACCCGTTCCCTTGGTGCTAGATGAACGAACGTCTCTCCACATGCTCAGTTCTGAGAGATAAGTGTGTGTGAAAGCCGTCCTTCACCTAGCTTGTTGGGAACACAAAGTTTCTTTTCAGTTGCAAACTCCACTCCATACATATATATGGGGAGGTACTAGCTCCAACTCGGTTTTACAGTGAAAACTGCAGGAACTTCAAACCGGCACTAGGAAACAGACTGAGAAACCAGAGTAAAAGTTTCTCCTGCAACCCGTTCCCTTTGTGCTAGATGAACGAACGTCTCTCCACATGCTCAGTTCTGAGAGATAAGTGTGTGTGAAAGCCGTCCTTCACCTAGCTTGTTGGGAACACAAAGTTTCTTTTCAGTTGCAAACTCCACTCCATACATATATATGGGGAGGTACTAGCTCCAACTCGGTTTTACAGTGAAAACTGCAGGAACTTCAAACCGGCACTAGGAAACAGACTGAGAAACCAGAGTAAAAGTTTCTCCTGCAACCCGTTCCCTTTGTGCTAGATGAACGAACGTCTCTCCACATGCTCAGTTCTGAGAGATAAGTGTGTGTGAAAGCCGTCCTTCACCTAGCTTGTTGGGAACACAAAGTTTCTTTTCAGTTGCAAACTCCACTCCATACATATATATGGGGAGGTACTAGCTCCAACTCGGTTTTACAGTGAAAACTGCAGGAACTTCAAACCGGCACTAGGAAACAGACTGAGAAACCAGAGTAAAAGTTTCTCCTGCAACCCGTTCCCTTTGTGCTAGATGAACGAACGTCTCTCCACATGCTCAGTTCTGAGAGATAAGTGTGTGTGAAAGCCGTCCTTCACCTAGCTTGTTGGGAACACAAAGTTTCTTTTCAGTTGCAAACTCCACTCCATACATATATATGGGGAGGTACTAGCTCCAACTCGGTTTTACAGTGAAAACTGCAGGAACTTCAAACCGGCACTAGGAAACAGACTGAGAAACCAGAGTAAAAGTTTCTCCTGCAACCCGTTCCCTTTGTGCTAGATGAACGAACGTCTCTCCACATGCTCAGTTCTGAGAGATAAGTGTGTGTGAAAGCCGTCCTTCACCTAGCTTGTTGGGAACACAAAGTTTCTTTTCAGTTGCAAACTCCACTCCATACATATATATGGGGAGGTACTAGCTCCAACTCGGTTTTACAGTGAAAACTGCAGGAACTTCAAACCGGCACTAGGAAACAGACTGAGAAACCAGAGTAAAAGTTTCTCCTGCAACCCGTTCCCTTTGTGCTAGATGAACGAACGTCTCTCCACATGCTCAGTTCTGAGAGATAAGTGTGTGTGAAAGCCGTCCTTCACCTAGCTTGTTGGGAACACAAAGTTTCTTTTCAGTTGCAAACTCCACTCCATACATATATATGGGGAGGTACTAGCTCCAACTCGGTTTTACAGTGAAAACTGCAGGAACTTCAAACCGGCACTAGGAAACAGACTGAGAAACCAGAGTAAAAGTTTCTCCTGCAACCCGTTCCCTTTGTGCTAGATGAACGAACGTCTCTCCACATGCTCAGTTCTGAGAGATAAGTGTGTGTGAAAGCCGTCCTTCACCTAGCTTGTTGGGAACACAAAGTTTCTTTTCAGTTGCAAACTCCACTCCATACATATATATGGGGAGGTACTAGCTCCAACTCGGTTTTACAGTGAAAACTGCAGGAACTTCAAACCGGCACTAGGAAACAGACTGAGAAACCAGAGTAAAAGTTTCTCCTGCAACCCGTTCCCTTTGTGCTAGATGAACGAACGTCTCTCCACATGCTCAGTTCTGAGAGATAAGTGTGTGTGAAAGCCGTCCTTCACCTAGCTTGTTGGGAACACAAAGTTTCTTTTCAGTTGCAAACTCCACTCCATACATATATATGGGGAGGTACTAGCTCCAACTCGGTTTTACAGTGAAAACTGCAGGAACTTCAAACCGGCACTAGGAAACAGACTGAGAAACCAGAGTAAAAGTTTCTCCTGCAACCCGTTCCCTTTGTGCTAGATGAACGAACGTCTCTCCACATGCTCAGTTCTGAGAGATAAGTGTGTGTGAAAGCCGTCCTTCACCTAGCTTGTTGGGAACACAAAGTTTCTTTTCAGTTGCAAACTCCACTCCATACATATATATGGGGAGGTACTAGCTCCAACTCGGTTTTACAGTGAAAACTGCAGGAACTTCAAACCGGCACTAGGAAACAGACTGAGAAACCAGAGTAAAAGTTTCTCCTGCAACCCGTTCCCTTGGTGCTAGATGAACGAACGTCTCTCCACATGCTCAGTTCTGAGAGATAAGTGTGTGTGAAAGCCGTCCTTCACCTAGCTTGTTGGGAACACAAAGTTTCTTTTCAGTTGCAAACTCCACTCCATACATATATATGGGGAGGTACTAGCTCCAACTCGGTTTTACAGTGAAAACTGCAGGAACTTCAAACCGGCACTAGGAAACAGACTGAGAAACCAGAGTAAAAGTTTCTCCTGCAACCCGTTCCCTTTGTGCTAGATGAACGAACGTCTCTCCACATGCTCAGTTCTGAGAGATAAGTGTGTGTGAAAGCCGTCCTTCACCTAGCTTGTTGGGAACACAAAGTTTCTTTTCAGTTGCAAACTCCACTCCATACATATATATGGGGAGGTACTAGCTCCAACTCGGTTTTACAGTGAAAACTGCAGGAACTTCAAACCGGCACTAGGAAACAGACTGAGAAACCAGAGTAAAAGTTTCTCCTGCAACCCGTTCCCTTTGTGCTAGATGAACGAACGTCTCTCCACATGCTCAGTTCTGAGAGATAAGTGTGTGTGAAAGCCGTCCTTCACCTAGCTTGTTGGGAACACAAAGTTTCTTTTCAGTTGCAAACTCCACTCCATACATATATATGGGGAGGTACTAGCTCCAACTCGGTTTTACAGTGAAAACTGCAGGAACTTCAAACCGGCACTAGGAAACAGACTGAGAAACCAGAGTAAAAGTTTCTCCTGCAACCCGTTCCCTTTGTGCTAGATGAACGAACGTCTCTCCACATGCTCAGTTCTGAGAGATAAGTGTGTGTGAAAGCCGTCCTTCACCTAGCTTGTTGGGAACACAAAGTTTCTTTTCAGTTGCAAACTCCACTCCATACATATATATGGGGAGGTACTAGCTCCAACTCGGTTTTACAGTGAAAACTGCAGGAACTTCAAACCGGCACTAGGAAACAGACTGAGAAACCAGAGTAAAAGTTTCTCCTGCAACCCGTTCCCTTTGTGCTAGATGAACGAACGTCTCTCCACATGCTCAGTTCTGAGAGATAAGTGTGTGTGAAAGCCGTCCTTCACCTAGCTTGTTGGGAACACAAAGTTTCTTTTCAGTTGCAAACTCCACTCCATACATATATATGGGGAGGTACTAGCTCCAACTCGGTTTTACAGTGAAAACTGCAGGAACTTCAAACCGGCACTAGGAAACAGACTGAGAAACCAGAGTAAAAGTTTCTCCTGCAACCCGTTCCCTTTGTGCTAGATGAACGAACGTCTCTCCACATGCTCAGTTCTGAGAGATAAGTGTGTGTGAAAGCCGTCCTTCACCTAGCTTGTTGGGAACACAAAGTTTCTTTTCAGTTGCAAACTCCACTCCATACATATATGGGGAGGTACTAGCTCCAACTCGGTTTTACAGTGAAAACTGCAGGAACTTCAAACCGGCACTAGGAAACAGACTGAGAAACCAGAGTAAAAGTTTCTCCTGCAACCCGTTCCCTTTGTGCTAGATGAACGAACGTCTCTCCACATGCTCAGTTCTGAGAGATAAGTGTGTGTGAAAGCCGTCCTTCACCTAGCTTGTTGGGAACACAAAGTTTCTTTTCAGTTGCAAACTCCACTCCATACATATATATGGGGAGGTACTAGCTCCAACTCGGTTTTACAGTGAAAACTGCAGGAACTTCAAACCGGCACTAGGAAACAGACTGAGAAACCAGAGTAAAAGTTTCTCCTGCAACCCGTTCCCTTTGTGCTAGATGAACGAACGTCTCTCCACATGCTCAGTTCTGAGAGATAAGTGTGTGTGAAAGCCGTCCTTCACCTAGCTTGTTGGGAACACAAAGTTTCTTTTCAGTTGCAAACTCCACTCCATACATATATATGGGGAGGTACTAGCTCCAACTCGGTTTTACAGTGAAAACTGCAGGAACTTCAAACCGGCACTAGGAAACAGACTGAGAAACCAGAGTAAAAGTTTCTCCTGCAACCCGTTCCCTTTGTGCTAGATGAACGAACGTCTCTCCACATGCTCAGTTCTGAGAGATAAGTGTGTGTGAAAGCCGTCCTTCACCTAGCTTGTTGGGAACACAAAGTTTCTTTTCAGTTGCAAACTCCACTCCATACATATATATGGGGAGGTACTAGCTCCAACTCGGTTTTACAGTGAAAACTGCAGGAACTTCAAACCGGCACTAGGAAACAGACTGAGAAACCAGAGTAAAAGTTTCTCCTGCAACCCGTTCCCTTTGTGCTAGATGAACGAACGTCTCTCCACATGCTCAGTTCTGAGAGATAAGTGTGTGTGAAAGCCGTCCTTCACCTAGCTTGTTGGGAACACAAAGTTTCTTTTCAGTTGCAAACTCCACTCCATACATATATATGGGGAGGTACTAGCTCCAACTCGGTTTTACAGTGAAAACTGCAGGAACTTCAAACCGGCACTAGGAAACAGACTGAGAAACCAGAGTAAAAGTTTCTCCTGCAACCCGTTCCCTTTGTGCTAGATGAACGAACGTCTCTCCACATGCTCAGTTCTGAGAGATAAGTGTGTGTGAAAGCCGTCCTTCACCTAGCTTGTTGGGAACACAAAGTTTCTTTTCAGTTGCAAACTCCACTCCATACATATATATGGGGAGGTACTAGCTCCAACTCGGTTTTACAGTGAAAACTGCAGGAACTTCAAACCGGCACTAGGAAACAGACTGAGAAACCAGAGTAAAAGTTTCTCCTGCAACCCGTTCCCTTGTGCTAGATGAACGAACGTCTCTCCACATGCTCAGTTCTGAGAGATAAGTGTGTGTGAAAGCCGTCCTTCACCTAGCTTGTTGGGAACACAAAGTTTCTTTTCAGTTGCAAACTCCACTCCATACATATATATGGGGAGGTACTAGCTCCAACTCGGTTTTACAGTGAAAACTGCAGGAACTTCAAACCGGCACTAGGAAACAGACTGAGAAACCAGAGTAAAAGTTTCTCCTGCAACCCGTTCCCTTTGTGCTAGATGAACGAACGTCTCTCCACATGCTCAGTTCTGAGAGATAAGTGTGTGTGAAAGCCGTCCTTCACCTAGCTTGTTGGGAACACAAAGTTTCTTTTCAGTTGCAAACTCCACTCCATACATATATATGGGGAGGTACTAGCTCCAACTCGGTTTTACAGTGAAAACTGCAGGAACTTCAAACCGGCACTAGGAAACAGACTGAGAAACCAGAGTAAAAGTTTCTCCTGCAACCCGTTCCCTTTGTGCTAGATGAACGAACGTCTCTCCACATGCTCAGTTCTGAGAGATAAGTGTGTGTGAAAGCCGTCCTTCACCTAGCTTGTTGGGAACACAAAGTTTCTTTTCAGTTGCAAACTCCACTCCATACATATATATGGGGAGGTACTAGCTCCAACTCGGTTTTACAGTGAAAACTGCAGGAACTTCAAACCGGCACTAGGAAACAGACTGAGAAACCAGAGTAAAAGTTTCTCCTGCAACCCGTTCCCTTTGTGCTAGATGAACGAACGTCTCTCCACATGCTCAGTTCTGAGAGATAAGTGTGTGTGAAAGCCGTCCTTCACCTAGCTTGTTGGGAACACAAAGTTTCTTTTCAGTTGCAAACTCCACTCCATACATATATATGGGGAGGTACTAGCTCCAACTCGGTTTTACAGTGAAAACTGCAGGAACTTCAAACCGGCACTAGGAAACAGACTGAGAAACCAGAGTAAAAGTTTCTCCTGCAACCCGTTCCCTTTGTGCTAGATGAACGAACGTCTCTCCACATGCTCAGTTCTGAGAGATAAGTGTGTGTGAAAGCCGTCCTTCACCTAGCTTGTTGGGAACACAAAGTTTCTTTTCAGTTGCAAACTCCACTCCATACATATATATGGGGAGGTACTAGCTCCAACTCGGTTTTACAGTGAAAACTGCAGGAACTTCAAACCGGCACTAGGAAACAGACTGAGAAACCAGAGTAAAAGTTTCTCCTGCAACCCGTTCCCTTTGTGCTAGATGAACGAACGTCTCTCCACATGCTCAGTTCTGAGAGATAAGTGTGTGTGAAAGCCGTCCTTCACCTAGCTTGTTGGGAACACAAAGTTTCTTTTCAGTTGCAAACTCCACTCCATACATATATATGGGGAGGTACTAGCTCCAACTCGGTTTTACAGTGAAAACTGCAGGAACTTCAAACCGGCACTAGGAAACAGACTGAGAAACCAGAGTAAAAGTTTCTCCTGCAACCCGTTCCCTTTGTGCTAGATGAACGAACGTCTCTCCACATGCTCAGTTCTGAGAGATAAGTGTGTGTGAAAGCCGTCCTTCACCTAGCTTGTTGGGAACACAAAGTTTCTTTTCAGTTGCAAACTCCACTCCATACATATATATGGGGAGGTACTAGCTCCAACTCGGTTTTACAGTGAAAACTGCAGGAACTTCAAACCGGCACTAGGAAACAGACTGAGAAACCAGAGTAAAAGTTTCTCCTGCAACCCGTTCCCTTTGTGCTAGATGAACGAACGTCTCTCCACATGCTCAGTTCTGAGAGATAAGTGTGTGTGAAAGCCGTCCTTCACCTAGCTTGTTGGGAACACAAAGTTTCTTTTCAGTTGCAAACTCCACTCCATACATATATATGGGGAGGTACTAGCTCCAACTCGGTTTTACAGTGAAAACTGCAGGAACTTCAAACCGGCACTAGGAAACAGACTGAGAAACCAGAGTAAAAGTTTCTCCTGCAACCCGTTCCCTTGTGCTAGATGAACGAACGTCTCTCCACATGCTCAGTTCTGAGAGATAAGTGTGTGTGAAAGCCGTCCTTCACCTAGCTTGTTGGGAACACAAAGTTTCTTTTCAGTTGCAAACTCCACTCCATACATATATATGGGGAGGTACTAGCTCCAACTCGGTTTTACAGTGAAAACTGCAGGAACTTCAAACCGGCACTAGGAAACAGACTGAGAAACCAGAGTAAAAGTTTCTCCTGCAACCCGTTCCCTTTGTGCTAGATGAACGAACGTCTCTCCACATGCTCAGTTCTGAGAGATAAGTGTGTGTGAAAGCCGTCCTTCACCTAGCTTGTTGGGAACACAAAGTTTCTTTTCAGTTGCAAACTCCACTCCATACATATATATGGGGAGGTACTAGCTCCAACTCGGTTTTACAGTGAAAACTGCAGGAACTTCAAACCGGCACTAGGAAACAGACTGAGAAACCAGAGTAAAAGTTTCTCCTGCAACCCGTTCCCTTGTGCTAGATGAACGAACGTCTCTCCACATGCTCAGTTCTGAGAGATAAGTGTGTGTGAAAGCCGTCCTTCACCTAGCTTGTTGGGAACACAAAGTTTCTTTTCAGTTGCAAACTCCACTCCATACATATATATGGGGAGGTACTAGCTCCAACTCGGTTTTACAGTGAAAACTGCAGGAACTTCAAACCGGCACTAGGAAACAGACTGAGAAACCAGAGTAAAAGTTTCTCCCTGCAACCCGTTCCCTTTGTGCTAGATGAACGAACGTCTCTCCACATGCTCAGTTCTGAGAGATAAGTGTGTGTGAAAGCCGTCCTTCACCTAGCTTGTTGGGAACACAAAGTTTCTTTTCAGTTGCAAACTCCACTCCATACATATATATGGGGAGGTACTAGCTCCAACTCGGTTTTACAGTGAAAACTGCAGGAACTTCAAACCGGCACTAGGAAACAGACTGAGAAACCAGAGTAAAAGTTTCTCCTGCAACCCGTTCCCTTTGTGCTAGATGAACGAACGTCTCTCCACATGCTCAGTTCTGAGAGATAAGTGTGTGTGAAAGCCGTCCTTCACCTAGCTTGTTGGGAACACAAAGTTTCTTTTCAGTTGCAAACTCCACTCCATACATATATATGGGGAGGTACTAGCTCCAACTCGGTTTTACAGTGAAAACTGCAGGAACTTCAAACCGGCACTAGGAAACAGACTGAGAAACCAGAGTAAAAGTTTCTCCTGCAACCCGTTCCCTTTGTGCTAGATGAACGAACGTCTCTCCACATGCTCAGTTCTGAGAGATAAGTGTGTGTGAAAGCCGTCCTTCACCTAGCTTGTTGGGAACACAAAGTTTCTTTTCAGTTGCAAACTCCACTCCATACATATATATGGGGAGGTACTAGCTCCAACTCGGTTTTACAGTGAAAACTGCAGGAACTTCAAACCGGCACTAGGAAACAGACTGAGAAACCAGAGTAAAAGTTTCTCCTGCAACCCGTTCCCTTTGTGCTAGATGAACGAACGTCTCTCCACATGCTCAGTTCTGAGAGATAAGTGTGTGTGAAAGCCGTCCTTCACCTAGCTTGTTGGGAACACAAAGTTTCTTTTCAGTTGCAAACTCCACTCCATACATATATATGGGGAGGTACTAGCTCCAACTCGGTTTTACAGTGAAAACTGCAGGAACTTCAAACCGGCACTAGGAAACAGACTGAGAAACCAGAGTAAAAGTTTCTCCTGCAACCCGTTCCCTTTGTGCTAGATGAACGAACGTCTCTCCACATGCTCAGTTCTGAGAGATAAGTGTGTGTGAAAGCCGTCCTTCACCTAGCTTGTTGGGAACACAAAGTTTCTTTTCAGTTGCAAACTCCACTCCATACATATATATGGGGAGGTACTAGCTCCAACTCGGTTTTACAGTGAAAACTGCAGGAACTTCAAACCGGCACTAGGAAACAGACTGAGAAACCAGAGTAAAAGTTTCTCCTGCAACCCGTTCCCTTTGTGCTAGATGAACGAACGTCTCTCCACATGCTCAGTTCTGAGAGATAAGTGTGTGTGAAAGCCGTCCTTCACCTAGCTTGTTGGGAACACAAAGTTTCTTTTCAGTTGCAAACTCCACTCCATACATATATATGGGGAGGTACTAGCTCCAACTCGGTTTTACAGTGAAAACTGCAGGAACTTCAAACCGGCACTAGGAAACAGACTGAGAAACCAGAGTAAAAGTTTCTCCTGCAACCCGTTCCCTTTGTGCTAGATGAACGAACGTCTCTCCACATGCTCAGTTCTGAGAGATAAGTGTGTGTGAAAGCCGTCCTTCACCTAGCTTGTTGGGAACACAAAGTTTCTTTTCAGTTGCAAACTCCACTCCATACATATATATGGGGAGGTACTAGCTCCAACTCGGTTTTACAGTGAAAACTGCAGGAACTTCAAACCGGCACTAGGAAACAGACTGAGAAACCAGAGTAAAAGTTTCTCCTGCAACCCGTTCCCTTGGTGCTAGATGAACGAACGTCTCTCCACATGCTCAGTTCTGAGAGATAAGTGTGTGTGAAAGCCGTCCTTCACCTAGCTTGTTGGGAACACAAAGTTTCTTTTCAGTTGCAAACTCCACTCCATACATATATATGGGGAGGTACTAGCTCCAACTCGGTTTTACAGTGAAAACTGCAGGAACTTCAAACCGGCACTAGGAAACAGACTGAGAAACCAGAGTAAAAGTTTCTCCTGCAACCCGTTCCCTTGTGCTAGATGAACGAACGTCTCTCCACATGCTCAGTTCTGAGAGATAAGTGTGTGTGAAAGCCGTCCTTCACCTAGCTTGTTGGGAACACAAAGTTTCTTTTCAGTTGCAAACTCCACTCCATACATATATATGGGGAGGTACTAGCTCCAACTCGGTTTTACAGTGAAAACTGCAGGAACTTCAAACCGGCACTAGGAAACAGACTGAGAAACCAGAGTAAAAGTTTCTCCTGCAACCCGTTCCCTTTGTGCTAGATGAACGAACGTCTCTCCACATGCTCAGTTCTGAGAGATAAGTGTGTGTGAAAGCCGTCCTTCACCTAGCTTGTTGGGAACACAAAGTTTCTTTTCAGTTGCAAACTCCACTCCATACATATATATGGGGAGGTACTAGCTCCAACTCGGTTTTACAGTGAAAACTGCAGGAACTTCAAACCGGCACTAGGAAACAGACTGAGAAACCAGAGTAAAAGTTTCTCCTGCAACCCGTTCCCTTTGTGCTAGATGAACGAACGTCTCTCCACATGCTCAGTTCTGAGAGATAAGTGTGTGTGAAAGCCGTCCTTCACCTAGCTTGTTGGGAACACAAAGTTTCTTTTCAGTTGCAAACTCCACTCCATACATATATATGGGGAGGTACTAGCTCCAACTCGGTTTTACAGTGAAAACTGCAGGAACTTCAAACCGGCACTAGGAAACAGACTGAGAATCCAGAGTAAAGTTTCTCCTGCAACCCGTTCCCTTTGTGCTAGATGAACGAACGTCTCTCCACATTGCTCAGTTCTGAGAGATAAGTGTGTGTGAAAGCCGTCCTTCACCTAGCTTGTTGGGAACACAAAGTTTCTTTTCAGTTGCAAACTCCACTCCATACATATATATGGGGAGGTACTAGCTCCAACTCGGTTTTACAGTGAAAACTGCAGGAACTTCAAACCGGCACTAGGAAACAGACTGAGAAACCAGAGTAAAAGTTTCTCCTGCAACCCGTTCCCTTTGTGCTAGATGAACGAACGTCTCTCCACATGCTCAGTTCTGAGAGATAAGTGTGTGTGAAAGCCGTCCTTCACCTAGCTTGTTGGGAACACAAAGTTTCTTTTCAGTTGCAAACTCCACTCCATACATATATATGGGGAGGTACTAAGCTCCAACTCGGTTTTACAGTGAAAACTGCAGGAACTTCAAACCGGCACTAGGAAACAGACTGAGAAACCAGAGTAAAAGTTTCTCCTGCAACCCGTTCCCTTTGTGCTAGATGAACGAACGTCTCTCCACATGCTCAGTTCTGAGAGATAAGTGTGTGTGAAAGCCGTCCTTCACCTAGCTTGTTGGGAACACAAAGTTTCTTTTCAGTTGCAAACTCCACTCCATACATATATATGGGGAGGTACTAGCTCCAACTCGGTTTTACAGTGAAAACTGCAGGAACTTCAAACCGGCACTAGGAAACAGACTGAGAAACCAGAGTAAATGTTTCCCCTGCAACCCGTTCCCTTGTGCTAGATGAACGAACGTCTCTCCACATGCTCAGTTCTGAGAGATAAGTGTGTGTGAAAGCCGTCCTTCACCTAGCTTGTTGGGAACACAAAGTTTCTTTTCAGTTGCAAACTCCACTCCATACATATATATGGGGAGGTACTAGCTCCAACTCGGTTTTACAGTGAAAACTGCAGGAACTTCAAACCGGCACTAGGAAACAGACTGAGAAACCAGAGTAAAAGTTTCTCCTGCAACCCGTTCCCTTGGTGCTAGATGAACGAACGTCTCTCCACATGCTCAGTTCTGAGAGATAAGTGTGTGTGAAAGCCGTCCTTCACCTAGCTTGTTGGGAACACAAAGTTTCTTTTCAGTTGCAAACTCCACTCCATACATATATATGGGGAGGTACTAGCTCCAACTCGGTTTTACAGTGAAAACTGCAGGAACTTCAAACCGGCACTAGGAAACAGACTGAGAAACCAGAGTAAAAGTTTCTCCTGCAACCCGTTCCCTTTGTGCTAGATGAACGAACGTCTCTCCACATGCTCAGTTCTGAGAGATAAGTGTGTGTGAAAGCCGTCCTTCACCTAGCTTGTTGGGAACACAAAGTTTCTTTTCAGTTGCAAACTCCACTCCATACATATATATGGGGAGGTACTAGCTCCAACTCGGTTTTACAGTGAAAACTGCAGGAACTTCAAACCGGCACTAGGAAACAGACTGAGAAACCAGAGTAAAAGTTTCTCCTGCAACCCGTTCCCTTGGTGCTAGATGAACGAACGTCTCTCCACATTGCTCAGTTCTGAGAGATAAGTGTGTGTGAAAGCCGTCCTTCACCTAGCTTGTTGGGAACACAAAGTTTCTTTTCAGTTGCAAACTCCACTCCATACATATATATGGGGAGGTACTAGCTCCAACTCGGTTTTACAGTGAAAACTGCAGGAACTTCAAACCGGCACTAGGAAACAGACTGAGAAACCAGAGTAAAAGTTTCTCCTGCAACCCGTTCCCTTTGTGCTAGATGAACGAACGTCTCTCCACATGCTCAGTTCTGAGAGATAAGTGTGTGTGAAAGCCGTCCTTCACCTAGCTTGTTGGGAACACAAAGTTTCTTTTCAGTTGCAAACTCCACTCCATACATATATATGGGGAGGTACTAGCTCCAACTCGGTTTTACAGTGAAAACTGCAGGAACTTCAAACCGGCACTAGGAAACAGACTGAGAAACCAGAGTAAAAGTTTCTCCTGCAACCCGTTCCCTTGGTGCTAGATGAACGAACGTCTCTCCACATTGCTCAGTTCTGAGAGATAAGTGTGTGTGAAAGCCGTCCTTCACCTAGCTTGTTGGGAACACAAAGTTTCTTTTCAGTTGCAAACTCCACTCCATACATATATATGGGGAGGTACTAGCTCCAACTCGGTTTTACAGTGAAAACTGCAGGAACTTCAAACCGGCACTAGGAAACAGACTGAGAAACCAGAGTAAAAGTTTCTCCTGCAACCCGTTCCCTTGTGCTAGATGAACGAACGTCTCTCCACATGCTCAGTTCTGAGAGATAAGTGTGTGTGAAAGCCGTCCTTCACCTAGCTTGTTGGAACACAAAGTTTCTTTTCAGTTGCAAACTCCACTCCATACATATATATGGGGAGGTACTAGCTCCAACTCGGTTTTACAGTGAAAACTGCAGGAACTTCAAACCGGCACTAGGAAACAGACTGAGAAACCAGAGTAAAAGTTTCTCCTGCAACCCGTTCCCTTGGTGCTAGATGAACGAACGTCTCTCCACATGCTCAGTTCTGAGAGATAAGTGTGTGTGAAAGCCGTCCTTCACCTAGCTTGTTGGGAACACAAAGTTTCTTTTCAGTTGCAAACTCCACTCCATACATATATATGGGGAGGTACTAGCTCCAACTCGGTTTTACAGTGAAAACTGCAGGAACTTCAAACCGGCACTAGGAAACAGACTGAGAAACCAGAGTAAAAGTTTCTCCTGCAACCCGTTCCCTTGGTGCTAGATGAACGAACGTCTCTCCACATGCTCAGTTCTGAGAGATAAGTGTGTGTGAAAGCCGTCCTTCACCTAGCTTGTTGGGAACACAAAGTTTCTTTTCAGTTGCAAACTCCACTCCATACATATATATGGGAGGTACTAGCTCCAACTCGGTTTTACAGTGAAAACTGCAGGAACTTCAAACCGGCACTAGGAAACAGACTGAGAAACCAGAGTAAAAGTTTCTCCTGCAACCCGTTCCCTTTGTGCTAGATGAACGAACGTCTCTCCACATGCTCAGTTCTGAGAGATAAGTGTGTGTGAAAGCCGTCCTTCACCTAGCTTGTTGGAACACAAAGTTTCTTTTCAGTTGCAAACTCCACTCCATACATATATATGGGGAGGTACTAGCTCCAACTCGGTTTTACAGTGAAAACTGCAGGAACTTCAAACCGGCACTAGGAAACAGACTGAGAAACCAGAGTAAAAGTTTCCCCTGCAACCCGTTCCCTTGTGCTAGATGAACGAACGTCTCTCCACATGCTCAGTTCTGAGAGATAAGTGTGTGTGAAAGCCGTCCTTCACCTAGCTTGTTGGAACACAAAGTTTCTTTTCAGTTGCAAACTCCACTCCATACATATATATGGGGAGGTACTAGCTCCAACTCGGTTTTACAGTGAAAACTGCAGGAACTTCAAACCGGCACTAGGAAACAGACTGAGAAACCAGAGTAAAAGTTTCTCCTGCAACCCGTTCCCTTTGTGCTAGATGAACGAACGTCTCTCCACATGCTCAGTTCTGAGAGATAAGTGTGTGTGAAAGCCGTCCTTCACCTAGCTTGTTGGGAACACAAAGTTTCTTTTCAGTTGCAAACTCCACTCCATACATATATATGGGGAGGTACTAGCTCCAACTCGGTTTTACAGTGAAAACTGCAGGAACTTCAAACCGGCACTAGGAAACAGACTGAGAAACCAGAGTAAAAGTTTCTCCTGCAACCCGTTCCCTTTGTGCTAGATGAACGAACGTCTCTCCACATGCTCAGTTCTGAGAGATAAGTGTGTGTGAAAGCCGTCCTTCACCTAGCTTGTTGGGAACACAAAGTTTCTTTTCAGTTGCAAACTCCACTCCATACATATATATGGGGAGGTACTAGCTCCAACTCGGTTTTACAGTGAAAACTGCAGGAACTTCAAACCGGCACTAGGAAACAGACTGAGAAACCAGAGTAAAGTTTCCCCTGCAACCCGTTCCCTTTGTGCTAGATGAACGAACGTCTCTCCACATGCTCAGTTCTGAGAGATAAGTGTGTGTGAAAGCCGTCCTTCACCTAGCTTGTTGGGAACACAAAGTTTCTTTTCAGTTGCAAACTCCACTCCATACATATATATGGGGAGGTACTAGCTCCAACTAGGTTTTACAGTGAAAACTGCAGGAACTTCAAACCTGGCACTAGGAAACAGACTGAGAAACCAGAGTAATAGTTTCTCCTGCAACCCGTTCCCTTTGTGCTAGATGAACGAACGTCTCTCCACATGCTCAGTTCTGAGAGATAAGTGTGTGTGAAAGCCGTCCTTCACCTAGCTTGTTGGGAACACAAAGTTTCTTTTCAGTTGCAAACTCCACTCCATACATATATATGGGGAGGTACTAGCTCCAACTCGGTTTTACAGTGAAAACTGCAGGAACTTCAAACCGGCACTAGGAAACAGAATGAGAAACCAGAGTAAAAGTTTCTCCTGCAACCCGTTCCCTTGGTGCTAGATGAACGAACGTCTCTCCACATTGCTCAGTTCTGAGAGATAAGTGTGTGTGAAAGCCGTCCTTCACCTAGCTTGTTGGGAACACAAAGTTTCTTTTCAGTTGCAAACTCCACTCCATACATATATATGGGGAGGTACTAGCTCCAACTCGGTTTTACAGTGAAAACTGCAGGAACTTCAAACCGGCACTAGGAAACAGACTGAGAAACCAGAGTAAAAGTTTCTCCTGCAACCCGTTCCCTTTGTGCTAGATGAACGAACGTCTCTCCACATGCTCAGTTCTGAGAGATAAGTGTGTGTGAAAGCCGTCCTTCACCTAGCTTGTTGGGAACACAAAGTTTCTTTTCAGTTGCAAACTCCACTCCATACATATATATGGGGAGGTACTAGCTCCAACTCGGTTTTACAGTGAAACTGCAGGAACTTCAAACCGGCACTAGGAAACAGACTGAGAAACCAGAGTAAAAGTTTCTCCTGCAACCCGTTCCCTTTGTGCTAGATGAACGAACGTCTCTCCACATGCTCAGTTCTGAGAGATAAGTGTGTGTGAAAGCCGTCCTTCACCTAGCTTGTTGGGAACACAAAGTTTCTTTTCAGTTGCAAACTCCACTCCATACATATATATGGGGAGGTACTAGCTCCAACTCGGTTTTACAGTGAAAACTGCAGGAACTTCAAACCGGCACTAGGAAACAGACTGAGAAACCAGAGTAAAAGTTTCCCCTGCAACCCGTTCCCTTGGTGCTAGATGAACGAACGTCTCTCCACATTGCTCAGTTCTGAGAGATAAGTGTGTGTGAAAGCCGTCCTTCACCTAGCTTGTTGGGAACACAAAGTTTCTTTTCAGTTGCAAACTCCACTCCATACATATATATGGGGAGGTACTAAGCTCCAACTCGGTTTTACAGTGAAAACTGCAGGAACTTCAAACCGGCACTAGGAAACAGACTGAGAAACCAGAGTAAAAGTTTCTCCTGCAACCCGTTCCCTTGGTGCTAGATGAACGAACGTCTCTCCACATGCTCAGTTCTGAGAGATAAGTGTGTGTGAAAGCCGTCCTTCACCTAGCTTGTTGGGAACACAAAGTTTCTTTTCAGTTGCAAACTCCACTCCATACATATATATGGGGAGGTACTAGCTCCAACTCGGTTTTACAGTGAAAACTGCAGGAACTTCAAACCGGCACTAGGAAACAGACTGAGAAACCAGAGTAAAAGTTTCCCCTGCAACCCGTTCCCTTGGTGCTAGATGAACGAACGTCTCTCCACATGCTCAGTTCTGAGAGATAAGTGTGTGTGAAAGCCGTCCTTCACCTAGCTTGTTGGGAACACAAAGTTTCTTTTCAGTTGCAAACTCCACTCCATACATATATATGGGAGGTACTAGCTCCAACTCGGTTTTACAGTGAAAACTGCAGGAACTTCAAACCGGCACTAGGAAACAGACTGAGAAACCAGAGTAAAAGTTTCTCCTGCAACCCGTTCCCTTGTGCTAGATGAACGAACGTCTCTCCACTTGCTCAGTTCTGAGAGATAAGTGTGTGTGAAAGCCGTCCTTCACCTAGCTTGTTGGGAACACAAAGTTTCTTTTCAGTTGCAAACTCCACTCCATACATATATATGGGGAGGTACTAGCTCCAACTCGGTTTTACAGTGAAAACTGCAGGAACTTCCAACCGGAACTAGGAAAGAGACTGAGAAACCAGAGTAAAAGTTTCTCCTGCATACCGTTCCCTTGGTGCTAGATGAACGAACGTCTCTCCACATGCTAAGTTCAGCGAGATAAGTGTGTGTGAAATCCGTCCTTCACCTAGCTTGTTGGGAACACAAAGTTTCTTTTCAGTTGCAATCTCCACTCCATACATATATAGGGGAGGTACAAGCTCCAACTCGGTTTTACAGTGAAAACTGCACGAACTTCAAACCGGCACTAGGAAACAGACTGAGAAACCAGAGTAAAAGTTTCTCATGCAACCCGTTCCCTTGGTGTTGATGAACGAACGTCTCTCCACATGCTCAGTTCTAAGAGATAAGTGTGTGTGAAAGCCGTCCTTCACCTAGCTTGTTGGAAACACAAAGTTTCTTTTCAGTTGCAAACTCCACTCCATACATATATATTGGGAGGTACTAGCTCCAACTCGGTTTTACAGTGAAAACTGCAGGAACTTCAAACCGGCACTAGGAAACAGAATGAGAAACCAGAGTAAAAGTTTCCCCTGCAACCCGTTCCCTTGTTGCTAGATGAACGAACGTCTCTCCACTTGCTCAGTTCTGAGAGATAAGTGTGTGTGAAAGCCGTCCTTCACCTAGCTTGTTGGGAACACAAAGTTTTTTTCTGTTGCAAACTCCACTCCTTTCATATATATGGGGAGGTACTAGCTCCAACTCGGTTTTACAGTGAAAACTGCAGGAACTTCAAACCGGCACTAGGAAGCAGACTGAGAAACCAGAGTAAAAGTTTCTCCTGCAACCCGTTCCCTTGGTGCTAGATGAACGAACATCTCTCCACTTGCTCGGTTCTGAGAGATAAGTGTGTGTGGAAGCCGTCCTTCACCTAGCTTGTTGGGAACACAAAGTTTCTTTTCAGTTGCAATCTCCACTCCATACATATATATGGGGACGTACCAACTCCAACACGGTTTACAGTGAAAACTGCAGGAAATTCAAACCGGCACTAGGAAACAGACTGAGAATCCAGAGTAAAAGTTTCACCTGCAGCCCGTTCCCTTGGGGCTTGATGAACGAACGTCTCTCCACATGCTCAGTTCTGAGAGATAAGTGTGTGTGGAAGCCGTCCTTCACCTAGCTTGTTGGGAACACAAAGTTTCTTTTCAGTTGCAAACTCCACTCCATACATATATATCGGGAGGTACTAGCTCCAACTCGGTTTTACAGTGAAAACTGCAGGAACTTCAAACCGGCACTAGGAAACAGACTGGAAAGCAGGGTAAAAGTTTCTCCTGCAACCCGTTCCCTTGTGCTAGATGAACGAACGTCTCTCCACATGCTCAGTTCTGAGAGATAAGTGTGTGTGAAAGCCGTCCTTCACCTAGCTTGTTGGGAACACAAAGTTTCTTTTCAGTTGCAAACTCCACTCCATACATATATATGGGAGGTACTAGCTCCAACTCGGTTTTACAGTGAAAACTGCAGGAACTTCAAACCGGCACTAGGAAACAGACTGAGAACCAGAGTAAAAGTTTCTCCCTGCAACCCGTTCCCTTGGTGCTAGATGAACGAACGTCTCTCCACATGCTCAGTTCTGAGAGATAAGTGTGTGTGAAAGCCGTCCTTCACCTAGCTTGTTGGGAACACAAAGTTTCTTTCAGTTGCAAACTCCACTCCATACATATATATGGGTAGGTACTAGCTCCAACTCGGTTTTACAGTGAAAACTGCAGGAACTTCAAACCGGCACTAGGAAACAGACTGAGAAACCAGAGTAAAAGTTTTCTCCTGCAACCCGTTCCCTTGGTGCTAGATGAACGAACGTCTCTCCACATGCTCAGTTCTGAGAGATAAGTGTGTGTGAAAGCCGTCCTTCACCTAGCTTGTTGGGAACACAAAGTTTCTTTTCAGTTGCAAACTCCACTCCATACATATATATGGGGAGGTACTAGCTCCAAACTCTGTTTTACAGTGAAAACTGCAGGAACTTCAAACGGCACTAGGAAACAGACTGAGAAACCAGAGTAAAAGTTTCTCCTGCAACCCGTTCCCTTGTAGCTAGATGAACGAACGTCTCTCCACATGCTCAGTTCTGAGAGATAATGTGTGTGTGAAAGCCGTCCTTCACCTAGCTTGTTGGAACACAAAGTTTCTTTCAGTTGCAAACTCCACTCCATACATATATATGGGGAGGTTACTAGCTCCAACTCTGTTTTACAGTGAAAACTGCAGGAACTTCAAACCGGCACTAGGAAGAGACTGAGAAACCAGAGTAAATGTTTCTCCTGCAACCCGTTTCCCTTGGTGCTAGATGAACGAACGTCTCTCCACATAGCTCAGTTCTAAGAGATAAGTGTGTGTGAAAGCCGTCCTTCACCTAGCTTGTTGGGAACACAAAGTTTCTTTTTCAGTTGCAAACTCCACTCCATACATATATATGGGGAGGTACTAGCTCCAACTCGGTTTTACAGTGAAAACTGCAGAACTTCAAACCGGCACTAGGAAACAGACTGAGAAACCAGGAGTAAAAGTTTCTCCTGCAAACCCGTTCCCTTGGTGCTAGATGAACGAACGTCTCTCAACATGCTCAGTTCTGAGAGATAAGTGTGTGTGAAAGCCGTCCTTCACCTAGCTTGTTGGGAACACAAAGTTTCTTTTCAGTTGCAAACTCCACTCCATACATAATATATGGGAGGTACTAGCTCCAAACTATGTTTTACAGTGAAAACTGCAGGAACTTCAAACGGCACTAGTAAACAGACTGAGAATCCAGAGTAAAAGTTTCTCCTGCAACCCGTTCCCTTGGTGCTAGATGAACGAACGTCTCTCCACATGCTCGGTTCTGAGAGATAAGTGTGTGTGAAAGCCGTCCTTCACCTAGCTTGTTGGGAACACAAAGTTTCTTTCCAGTTGCAAACACCACTCCATACATATATATGGGTAGGTACTAGCTCCAACTCGGTTTTACAGTGAAACTGCACGAACTTGAAACCGGCACTAGGAAACAGACTGAGAAACCAGAGTAAAAGTTCTCCTGCAACCCGTTCCCTTGGGAGCTAGATGAACGTACGTCTCTCCACATGCTCAGTTCTGAGAGATAAGTGTGTGTGAAAGCCGTCGTTCATCTAGCTTGTTGGGAACACAAAGTTTCTTTCAGTTGCAAACTCCACTCCATACATAATATGGGGATGTACGCTCAAACTCGGTTTTACAAAAACTGCAGGAAATTCAAAAGGCACTAGGAAACAGACTGAGAAACCAGAGTAAAAGTTTCTTTCTCCTGCAACCGTTTCCCTTGGAGCTAGATGACGAACGTCTCTCCACATGCTCAGTTCTGAGAGATATGGTTGTGTGTGAAAACCGTACTCACCTAGCTTTGTTTAAACACAAAGTTTCTTTTTCAGATGCAAACTCCACTCCATGCATATATATGGGGAGTTACAGCTCAAACTCTGTTTTAACATGAAAACTGCAGGAAC
>NW_022587786.1:0-56662 GCF_009834535.1 Camelus ferus
GTTGCCATCTCCACTCCATACATATTATGGGGAGGTATTAGCTCCACTCGGTTTTACAGTGAAAAACTGCGGAACTTCAAACCGGCACTAGGAAACAGACTGAGAAATCTCAGTAAAAGTTTCTCCTGCAAACACTTTCCCTTGGTGTTAGATGAACGAACGTCTCTCCACATGGTCAGTTCGGAGAGAATGTGTGGTGAAAGCCGTCCTTCACATGCTTTTTGGGAACACAAAGTTTCTTTCAGTTGCCAACTCCACTCCATAAATATATAGGGGGACGTAGTAGCTCCAACTCGGTTTTAAAGTGAAACTGCAGGAACTTCAAACCGGCACTATGAAACGACTGAGAAATTCAGAGTAAAGTTTCTCCTGCAACCCTTTCCCTTTGTGCTAGATGAACAAACGTCTCTCCACATGCTAATTTCTGAGAGATAAGTGTGTATGAAAGCCTTCCTTCACCTAGCTTGTTGGGAACCCAAAGTTTCTTGCATTTGCTAACTCCAATTCATACATATATATGGGGAGGTACTAGCTCCTACTCGGTTTTACAGTGAAAACTGCAGGAAGTTCAAACCGGCACTAGGAAACAGACTGAGAAACCAGAGCAAATGTTTCTCCTGCAACCCGTTCCCTTTGTGCTAGATGAACGAACGTCTCTCCACATGCTCAGTTCTGAGAGATAAGTGTGTGTGAAAGCCGTCCCTTCACCTAGGCTTGTTGGGAACACACAGTTTCTTTTCAGTTGCCATCTCCACTCCATACATATATATGGGGAGGTATTAGCTCCAAATCGGTTTTACAGTGAAACTGCAGGAACTTCAAACCGGCACTAGGAAACACACTGAGAAATCTGAGTAAAAGCTTCTCCTGCAACACCTTCCCTTTCTGTTAGATGAACGGACGTCTCTCCACATACTCAGTTCTGAGAGATTTGTGTGAGTGAAAGCCGTCCTTCACATAGCTTGTTGGGAACACATAGTTTCTTTTCAGTTACCAACTCCACTCCATACATATATATGGGGAGGTAATTAGCTCCAACTCGGTATTACAGTGAAAACTGCAGGAACTTCAAACCGGCACTAGGAAACAGACTGAGAAACCAGAGTAAAAGTTTCTCCTGCAAATTGTTCCCTTTGTGCTAGATGAACGAACGTCTCTCCACATGCTCAGTTCTGAGAGATATGTGTGAGTGAAAGCCGTCCTTCACCTAGCTTGTTGGGAACACAAAGTTTCTTTTCAGTTGCCAACTCCACTCCATACATATATATGGGGAGGTACTAGCTCCAACTCGATTTTAAAGTGAAAACTGCAGGAACTTCAAACCGGCACTAGGAAACAGACTGAGAAGCCAGAGCAAATGTTTCTCCTGCAATCCGTTCCCTTTGTGCTAGATGAACGAACGTCTCTCCACATGCTCAGTTCTGAGAGATAGTGTGTGTGAAAGCCGTCCTTCACCTAGCTTGTTGGGAACACAAAGTTTCTTTTCAGTTGCCAACTCCACTCCATACGTATATATGGGGACGTACTAACTCCAACTAGGTTTTACCGGAAACTGCAGGAACTTCAAACCGGCACTAGGAAACAGACTGAGAATCCAGAGTAAAAGTTTCTCCTGCAACCCGTTCCCTTTGTGCTAGATGAATGAACGTCTCTCCACATGCTCAGTTCTGAGAGATAAGTGTGTGTGAAAGACGTCCTTCACCTAGCTTGTTGGGAACACAATGTTTTTTTCAGATGCCATCTCCACTCGATACATATATATGGGGAGGTATTAGCTCCAACTCGGTTTTACAGTGAAAACTGCAGGAACTTCAAATCGGCACTAGGAAACAGACTGAGAAATCTGAGTAAAAGTTTCTCCTGCAAATCGTTCCCTTTGTGCAAGATGAACGAACGTCTCTCCACATGCTAATTTCTAAGAGATAAGTGTGTGTGAAAGCCGTTCTTCACCTAGCTTGTAGGGAACACAAAGTTTCTTTCCAGTTGCCAACTCCACTCCATAAATATATATGGGGACGTAGTAGCTCCAACTCGGTTTTAAAGTGAAAACTGCAGGAACTTCAAACCGGCACTATGAAACAGACTGAGAAATCAGAGTAAAAGTTTCTCCTGCAACCCTTTCCCTTTGTGCTAGATGAACGAACGTCTCTCCACATGCTAATTTCTGAGAGATAAGTGTGTATGAAAGCCTTCCTTCACCTAGCTTGTTGGGAACCCAAAGTTTCTTTGCATTTGCTAACTCCAATTCATACATATATATGGGGAGGTACTAGCTCCTACTCGGTTTTACAGTGAAAACTGCAGGAAGTTCAAACCGGCACTAGGAAACAGACTGAGAAACCAGAGCAAATGTTTCTCCTGCAACCCGTTCCCTTTGTGCTAGATGAACGAACGTCTCTCCACATGCTCAGTTCTGAGAGATAAGTGTGTGTGAAAGCCGTCCTTCACCTAGCTTGTTGGGAACACACAGTTTCTTTTCAGTTGCCATCTCCACTCCATACATATATATGGGGAGGTATTAGCTCCAAATCGGTTTTACAGTGAAAACTGCAGGAACTTCAAACCGGCACTAGGAAACACACTGAGAAATCTGAGTAAAAGCTTCTCCTGCAACACCTTCCCTTTTTGTTAGATGAACGGACGTCTCTCCACATACTCAGTTCTGAGAGATTTGTGTGAGTGAAAGCCGTCCTTCACATAGCTTGTTGGGAACACATAGTTTCTTTTCAGTTACCAACTCCACTCCATACATATATATGGGGAGGTAATTGCTCCAACTCGGTATTACAGTGAAAACTGCAGGAACGTCAAACCGGCACTAGGAAACAGACTGAGAAACCAGAGTAAAAGTTTCTCCTGCAAATTGTTCCCTTTGTGCTAGATGAACGAACGTCTCTCCACATGCTCAGTTCTGAGAGATATGTGTGAGTGAAAGCCGTCCTTCACCTAGCTTGTTGGGAACACAAAGTTTCTTTTCAGTTGCCAACTCCACTCCATAAATATATATGGGGAGGTACTAGCTCCAACTCGATTTTAAAGTGAAAACTACAGGAACTTCAAACCGGCACTAGGAAACAGACTGAGAAGCCAGAGCAAATGTTTCTCCTGCAATCCGTTCCCTTTGTGCTAGATGAACGAACGTCTCTCCACATGCTCAGTTCTGAGAGATATGTGTGTGTGAAAGCCGTCCTTCACCTAGCTTGTTGGGAACACAAAGTTTCTTTTCAGTTGCCAACTCCACTCCATACGTATATATGGGGACGTACTAACTCCAACTAGGTTTTACCGTGAAAACTGCAGGAACTTCAAACCGGCACTAGGAAACAGACTGAGAATCCAGAGTAAAAGTTTCTCCTGCAACCCGTTCCCTTTGTGCTAGATGAATGAACGTCTCTCCACATGCTCAGTTCTGAGAGATAAGTGTGTGTGAAAGACGTCCTTCACCTAGCTTGTTGGGAACACAATGTTTTTTTCAGATGCCATCTCCACTCGATACATATATATGGGGAGGTATTAGCTCCAACTCGGTTTTACAGTGAAAACTGCAGGAACTTCAAATCGGCACTAGGAAACAGACTGAGAAATCTGAGTAAAAGTTTCTCCTGCAAATCGTTCCCTTTGTGCTAGATGAACGAACGTCTCTCCACATGCTCATTTCTGAGAGATAAGTGTGTGTGAAAGCCGTTCTTCACCTAGCTTGTAGGGAACACAAAGTTTCTTTCCAGTTGCAAACTCCAATTCATACATATATATGGGGAGGTACTAGCTCCAACTCCGTTTTAAAGTGAAAACTGCAGGAACTTCAAACCGGCACTAGGAAACAGACTGAGAAATCAGAGTAAAAGTTTCTCCTGCAACATGTTCCCTTTGTGCTAGATGAACGAACGTCTCTCCACATGCTCAGTTCTGAGAGATAAGTGTGTGTGAAAGCCGTTCTTCACCTAGCTTGTAGGGAACACAAAGTTTCTTTGCAGTTGCAAACTCCAATTCATACATATATATGGGGAGGTACAAGCTGCAACTCGGTTTTACAGTGAAAACTGCAGGAACTTCAAACCGGCACTAGGAAACCGACTGAGAATCCAGAGTAAAAGTTACCCCTGCAACCCGTTCCCTTTGTTCTAGACGAACGAACGTCTCTCCACATGCTCAGTTCTGAGAGATAAGTGTGTGTGAAAGCCGTCCTTCACCTAGGTTGTTGGGAACACAAAGTTTCTTTTCAGTTGCCAACTCCACTCCATACATATATATGGGGACGTACTAGCTCCAACTCGATTTTACAGTGAAAACTGCAGGAACTTCAAACCGGCACTAGGAAACAGACTGAGAAATCTGAGTAAAAGTTTCTCCTGCAACCCGTTCCATTTGTGCTGGGTGAACGAACGTCTCTCCACATGCTCATTTCTGAGATATAAGTGAGTGTCAAAGCCGTCCTTCACCTAGCTTGTTGGGAACACAAATTTTCTTTGCAGTTGCAAACTCCAATTCATTCATATATATGGGGAGGTACTAGCTCCAACTCGGTTTTAAAGTGAAAACTGCAGGAACTTCAAACCGGCACTAGGAAACAGACTGAGAAATCAGAGTAAAAGTTTCTCCTGCAACATGTTCCCTTTGTGCTAGATGAACGAACGTCTCTCCACATGCTCAGTTCTGAGAGATAAGTGTGTGTGAAAGCCGTTCTTCACCTAGCTTGTAGGGAACACAAAGTTTCTTTGCAGTTGCAAACTCCAATTCATACATATATATGGGGAGGTACAAGCTGCAACTCGGTTTTACAGTGAAAACTGCAGGAACTTCAAACCGGCACTAGGAAACCGACTGAGAATCCAGAGTAAAAGTTACCCCTGCAACCCGTTCCCTTTTTCTAGACGAACGAACGTCTCTCCACATGCTCAGTTCTGAGAGATAAGTGTGTGTGAAAGCCGTCCTTCACCTAGGTTGTTGGGAACACAAAGTTTCTTTTCAGTTGCCAACTCCACTCCATACATATATATGGGGACGGTACTAGCTCCAACTCGATTTTACAGTGAAAACTGCAGGAACTTCAAACCGGCACTAGGAAACAGACTGAGAAATCTGAGTAAAAGTTCTCCTGCAACCCGTTCCATTTGTGCTAGGGTGAACGAACGTCTCTCCACATGCTCATTTCTGAGATATAAGTGAGTGTCAAAGCCGTCCTTCACCTAGCTTGTTGGGAACACAAATTTTCTTTGCAGTTGCAAACTCCAATTCATTCATATATATGGGGAGGTACTAGCTCCAACTCGGTTTTAAAGTGAAAACTGCAGGAACTTCAAACCGGCACTAGGAAACAGACTGAGAAACCAGAGTAAAGTTTCTCCTGCAACCTGTTCCCTTTGTGCTAGATGAACGAACGTCTCTCCACATGCTCAGTTCTGAGAGATAAGTGTGTGTGAAAGCCGTCCTTCACCTAGCTTGTAGGGAACACAAAGTTTCTTTTCAGTTGCAAACTCCACTTCATACATATATATGGGGAGGTACTAGCTCCAACTCGGTTTTACAGTGAAAACTGCAGGAACTTCAAACCGGCACTAGGAAACAGACTGAGAATCCAGAGTAAAAGTTTCTCCTGCAACCCGTTCCCTTTGTGCTAGATGAACGAACGTCTCTCCACATGCTCAGTTCTGAGAGATAAGTGTGTGTGAAAGCCGTCCTTCACCTAGCTTGTTGGGAACACAAAGTTTCTTTTCAGTTGCCAACTCCACTCCATACATATATATGGGGACGTACTAGCTCCAACTCGGTTTTACAGTGAAAACTGCAGGAACTTCAAACCGGCACTAGGAAACAGACTGAGAAATCTGAGTAAAAGTTTCTCCTGCAACCCGTTCCATTTGTGCTGGATGAACGAACGTCTCTCCACATGCTCAGTTCTGAGAGATAGTGTGAGTGAAAGCCGTCCTTCACCTAGCTTGTTGGGAACACAAAGTTTCTTTTCAGTTGCAAACTCCACTCCATACATATATATGGGGAGGTACTAGCTCCAACTCGGTTTTACAGTGAAAACTGCAGGAACTTCAAACCGGCACTAGGAAACAGACTGAGAAACCAGAGTAAAAGTTTCTCCTGCAACCCGTTCCCTTTGTGCTAGATGAACGAACGTCTCTCCACATGCTCAGTTCTGAGAGATAAGTGTGTGTGAAAGCCGTCCTTCACCTAGCTTGTTGGGAACACAAAGTTTCTTTTCAGTTGCAAACTCCACTCCATACATATATATGGGGAGGTACTAGCTCCAACTCGGTTTTACAGTGAAAACTGCAGGAACTTCAAACCGGCACTAGGAAACAGACTGAGAAACCAGAGTAAAAGTTTCTCCTGCAACCCGTTCCCTTTGTGCTAGATGAACGAACGTCTCTCCACATGCTCAGTTCTGAGAGATAAGTGTGTGTGAAAGCCGTCCTTCACCTAGCTTGTTGGGAACACAAAGTTTCTTTTCAGTTGCCAACTCCACTCCATACATATATATGGGGAGGTACTAGCTCCAACTCGGTTTTACAGTGAAAACTGCAGGAACTTCAAACCGGCACTAGGAAACAGACTGAGAAACCAGAGTAAAAGTTTCTCCTGCAACCCGTTCCCTTTGTGCTAGATGAACGAACGTCTCTCCACATGCTCAGTTCTGAGAGATAAGTGTGTGTGAAAGCCGTCCTTCACCTAGCTTGTTGGGAACACAATGTTTCTTTCAGTTGCCAACTCCACTCATACATATATATGGGGAGGTACTAGCTCCAACTCGGTTTTTACAGTGAAAACTGCAGGAACTTCAAACCGGCACTAGGAAACAGACTGAGAATCCAGAGTAAAAGTTTCTCCTGCAACCCGTTCCCTTTGTGCTAGATGAACGAACGTCTCTCCACATGCTCAGTTCTGAGAGATAAGTGTGTGTGAAAGCCGTCCTTCACCTAGCTTGTTGGGAACACAAAGTTTCTTTCCAGTTGCCAACTCCACTCCATACATATATATGGGGACGTACTAGCTCCAACTCGATTTTACAGTGAAAACTGCAGGAACTTCAAACCGGCACTAGGAAACAGACTGAGAAATCTGAGTAAAAGTTTCTCCTGCAACCCGTTCCATTTGTGCTGGGTGAACGAACGTCTCTCCACATGCTCATTTCTGAGATATAAGTGAGTGTCAAAGCCGTCCTTCACCTAGCTTGTTGGGAACACAAATTTTCTTTGCAGTTGCAAACTCCAATTCATTCATATATATGGGGAGGTACTAGCTCCAACTCGGTTTTAAAGTGAAAACTGCAGGAACTTCAAACCGGCACTAGGAAACAGACTGAGACCCCAGAGTAAAAGTTACTCCTGCAACCCGTTCCCTTTGTTCTAGATGAACGAACGTCTCTCCACATGTTCAGTTCTAAGAGAGAAGTGTGTGTGAAAGCCGTCCTTCACCTTGCTTGTTGGGAACACACAGATTCTTTTCAGTTGCCATCTCCACTCCATACATATATATGGGGAGGTATTAGCTCCAACTCGGTTTTACAGTGAAAACTGCAGGAACTTCAAACCGGCACTAGGAAACACACTGAGAAATCTGAGTAAAAGCTTCTCCTGCAACACCTTCCCTTTTTGTTAGATGAACGAACGTCTCTCCACATGCTCAGTTCTGAGAGATATGTGTGAGTGAAAGCCGTCCTTCACATAGCTTGTTGGGAACACATAGTTTCTTTTCAGTTACCAACTCCACTCCATACATATATATGGGGAGGTAATTAGCTCCAACTCGGTATTACAGTGAAAACTGCAGGAACTTCAAACCGGCACTAGGAAACAGACTGAGAAACCAGAGTAAAAGTTTCTCCTGCAAATTGTTCCCTTTGTGCTAGATGAACGAACGTCTCTCCACATGCTCAGTTCTGAGAGATAAGTGTGTGTGAAAGCCGTCCTTCACCTAGCTTGTTGGGAACACAAAGTTTCTTTGCAGTTGCAAACTCCAATTCATACATATATATGGGGAGGTACTAGCTCCAACTCGGTTTTACAGTGAAAACTGCAGGAACTTCAAACCGGCACTAGGAAACAGACTGAGAAACCAGAGCAAATGTTTCTCCTGCAACCCTTTCCCTTTGTGCTAGATGAACGAACGTCTCTCCACATGCTCAGTTCTGAGAGATATGTGTGTGTGAAAGCCGTCCTTCACCTAGCTTGTTGGGAAACACAAGATTTCTTTTCAGTTGCCATCTCCACTCCATACATATATATGGGGAGGTATTAGCTCCAACTCGGTTTTACAGTGAAAACTGCAGGAACTTCAAACCGGCCCTAGGAAACAGACTGAGAAATCTGAGTAAAAGTTTCTCCTGCAACCCGTTCCCTTTGTGCTAGATGAACGAACGTCTCTCCACATGCTCAGTTCTGAGAGATAAGTGTGTGTGAAAGCCGTCCTTCACCTAGCTTGTTGGGAACACAAAGTTTCTTTTCAGTTGCCAACTCCACTCCATACGTATATATGGGGACGTACTAGCTCCAACTAGGTTTTACCGTGAAAACTGCAGGAACTTCAAACCGGCACTAGGAAACAGACTGAGAATCCAGAGTAAAAGTTTCTCCTGCAACCCGTTCCCTTTGTGCTAGATGAACGAACGTCTCTCCCCATGCTAATTTCTGAGAGATAAGTGTGTATGAAAGCCTTCCTTCACATAGCTTGTTGGGAACCCAAAGTTTCTTTGCAGTTGCAAACTCCAATTCATACATATATATGGGGAGGTACAAGCTCCAACTCGGATTTACAGTGAAAACTGCAGGAACTTCAAATCGGTACTAGGAAACAGACAGAATCCAGAGAAAAAGTTTCTCCTGCACACCGTTCCCCTTGTGCTAGATGAAAGAACGTCTCTCCACATGCCCAGTTCTGATATATATGTGTGAGTGAAAGCCGTCCTTCACCTAGCTAGTTGGGAACAGAAAGTTTCTTTGCAGTTGCCAAGTACCCTCCGTACATATATATCGGGAGGTACTAGCTCCAACTCGTTTTTACAGTGAAATCTGCAGTAACTTCAAACCGACACTAAAAAAACAGACTGAGAAAATAAAATAAAAGTTTCTCCTGCAACCCGTTCCCTTTGTGCTAGATGAACGAACGTCTCTCCACATGCTCAGTTCTGAGAGATAAGTGTGTGTGAAAGCCGTCCTTCACCTAGCTTGTTGGGAACACAAAGTTTCTTTCCAGTTGCCAACTCCACTCCATACATATATATGGGGAGGTACTAACTCCAACTCGGTTTTACAGTGAAAGCTGCAGGAACTTCAAACCGGCACTAGGAAACAGACTGAGAAATCTGAGTAAAAGTTTCTCCTGCAATACCTTCCATTTGTGCTAGATGAACGAACGTCTCTCCACATGCTCAGTTCTGAGAGATAATTGTGTGTGAAAGAAGTCCTTCACCTAGCTTGTTGGGAAAACAAAGTTTCTTTTCAGTTGCCAACTTCACTCCATACATATATATGGGGACGTACTAGCTCCAACTCGGTTTTACAGTGAAAACTGCAGGAACTTCAAACCGGCACTAGGAAACAGACTGAGACCCCAGAGTAATAGTTTCTCCTGCAACCAGTTCCCTTTGTGCTAGATGAACGAACGTCTCTCCACATGCTCAGTTCTGAGAGATATGTGTGAGTGAAAGCCGTCCTTCACCTAGCTTCTTGGGAACAAAAAATATTCTTTTCAGTTGCCAACTCCACTCCACACATATATATGGGGACGTAGTAGCTCCAACCCGGTTTTAAAGTGAAAACTGCAGGAACTACAAACCGGCACTAGGAAACAGACTGAGAAACCAGAGTAAAATTTCTCCTGCAACCCGTTCCCTTTGTGATAGATGAACGAACGTCTCTCCACATGCTCAGTTCTGAGAGATAAGTGTGTGTGAAAGCCGTCCTTCACCTAGCTTGATGGGAACACAAAGTTTCTTTTCAGTTGCCAACTCCACTCCATACATATATATGGGGAGGTACTAGCTCCAACTCGGTTTTACAGTGAAAACTGCAGGAAATTCAAACCGGCACTAGGAAAGAGACATAAATCTTAGTAAAAATTTCTCCTGCAACCCGTTCCCTTTGTACTAGATGAACGAACGTCTCTCCACATGCTCAGTTCTGAGAGATATGTGTGAGTGAAAGCCGTCCTTCACCTAGCTTGTTGGGAACACAAAGTTTCTTTTCAGTTGCCAAATCCACTCCATAAATATATATGGGGAGGTACTAGCTCCAACTCGATTTTAAAGTGAAAACTACAGGAACTTCAAACCGGCACTAGGAAACAGACTGAGAAGCCAGAGCAAATGTTTCTCCTGCAATCCGTTCCCT
The DNA here is from genome assembly GCF_009834535.1 of Camelus ferus. Lineage (NCBI taxonomy): Eukaryota > Metazoa > Chordata > Mammalia > Artiodactyla > Camelidae > Camelus > Camelus ferus. The sequence goes on from NW_022587786.1 coordinate 10,338, forward strand.
TTGTGCTAGATGAACGAAAGTCTCTCCACATGCTCAGTTCTGAGAGATATGTGTGTGTGAAAGCCGTCCTTCACCTAGCTTGTTGGGAACACAAAGTTTCTTTTCAGTTGCCAACTCCACTCCATACGTATATATGGGGACGTACTAACTCCAACTAGGTTTTACCGTGAAAACTGCAGGAACTTCAAACCGGCACTAGGAAACAGACTGAGAATCCAGAGTAAAAGTTTCTCCTGCAACCCGTTTCCTTTGTGCTAGATGAATGAACGTCTCTCCACATGCTCAGTTCTGAGAGATAAGTGTGTGTGAAAGACGTCCTTCACCTAGCTTGTTGGGAACACAATGTTTCTTTTCAGATGCCATCTCCACTCGATACATATATATGGGGAGGTATTAGCTCCAACTCGGTTTTACAGTGAAAACTGCAGGAACTTCAAATCGGCACTAGGAAACAGACTGAGAAATCTGAGTAAAAGTTTCTCCTGCAAATCGTTCCCTTTGTGCTAGATGAACGAACGTCTCTCCACATGCTAATTTCTGAGAGATAAGTGTGTGTGAAAGCCGTCCTTCACCTAGCTTGTTGGGAACACAAAGTTTCTTTCCAGTTGCAAACTCCACTCCATACATATATATGGGGAGGTACTAGCTCCAACTCGGTTTTACAGTGAAAACTGCAGGAACTTCAAACCGGCACTAGGAAACAGACTGAGAAATCAGAGTAAAAGTTTCTCCTGCAACACGTTCCCTTTGTGCTAGATGAACGAACGTCTCTCCACATGCTCAGTTCTGAGAGATAAGTGTGTGTGAAAGCCGTCCTTCACCTAGCTTGTTGGGAACACAAAGTTTCTTTGCAGTTGCAAACTCCAATTCATACATATATATGGGGAGGTACTAGCTCCAACTCGGTTTTACAGTGAAAACTGCAGGAACTTCAAACCGGCACTAGGAAACAGACTGAGAAACCAGAGTAAAAGTTTCTCCTGCAACCCGTTCCCTTTGTGCTAGATGAACGAACGTCTCTCCACATGCTCAGTTCTGAGAGATAAGTGTGTGTGAAAGCCGTCCTTCACCTAGCTTGTTGGGAACACAAAGTTTCTTTTCAGTTGCCAACTCCACTCCATACATATATATGGGGAGGTACTAGCTCCAACTCGGTTTTACAGTGAAAACTGCAGGAACTTCAAACCGGCACTAGGAAACAGACTGAGAAATCTGAGTAAAAGTTTCTCCTGCAACCCGTTCCCTTTGTGCTAGATGAACGAACGTCTCTCCACATGCTCAGTTCTGAGAGATAAGTGTGTGTGAAAGCCGTCCTTCACCTAGCTTGTTGGGAACACAAAGTTTCTTTTCAGTTGCAAACTCCACTCCATACATATATATGGGGAGGTACTAGCTCCAACTCGGTTTTACAGTGAAAACTGCAGGAACTTCAAACCGGCACTAGGAAACAGACTGAGAACCCAGAGTAAAAGTTTCTCCTGCAACCCGTTCCCTTTGTGCTAGATGAACGAACGTCTCTCCACATGCTCAGTTCTGAGAGATAAGTGTGTGTGAAAGCCGTCCTTCACCTAGCTTGTTGGGAACACAAAGTTTCTTTTCAGTTGCCAACTCCACTCCATACATATATATGGGGAGGTACTAGCTCCAACTCGGTTTTACAGTGAAAACTGCAGGAACTTCAAACCGGCACTAGGAAACAGACTGAGAAACCAGAGTAAAAGTTTCTCCTGCAACACCGTTCCCTTTGTGCTAGATGAACGAACGTCTCTCCACATGCTCAGTTCTGAGAGATAAGTGTGTGTGAAAGCCGTCCTTCACCTAGCTTGTTGGGAACACATAGTTTCTTTTCAGTTGCCAACTCCACTCCATACATATATATGGGGAGGTAATAGCTCCAACTCGGTATTACAGTGAAAACTGCAGGAACTTCAAACCGGCACTAGGAAACAGACTGAGAAACCAGAGTAAAAGTTTCTCCTGCAACCTGTTCCCTTTGTGCTAGATGAACGAACGTCTCTCCACATGCTCAGTTCTGAGAGATATGTGTGTGTGAAAGCCGTCCTTCACCTAGCTTGTTGGGAAACACAAGTTTCTTTTCAGTTGCCAATCTCCACTCCATACATATATATGGGGAGGTACTAGCTCCAACTCGGTTTTACAGTGAAAACTGCAGGAACTTCAAACCGGCACTAGGAAACAGACTGAGAAATCCAGAGTAAAAGTTTCTCCTGCAACCCGTTCCCTTTGTGCTAGATGAACGAACGTCTCTCCACATGCTCAGTTCTGAGAGATAAGTGTGTGTGAAAGCCGTCCTTCACCTAGCTTGTTGGGAACACAAAGTTTCTTTTCAGTTGCCAAACTCCACTCCATACATATATATGGGGACGGTACTAGCTCCAACTAGGTTTTACCGTGAAAACTGCAGGAACTTCAAACCGGCACTAGGAAACAGACTGAGAATCCAGAGTAAAAGTTTCTCCTGCAACCCGTTCCCTTTGTGCTAGATGAACGAACGTCTCTCCACATGCTAATTTCTGAGAGATAAGTGTGTATGAAAGCCTTCCTTCACATAGCTTGTTGGGAACCCAAAGTTTCTTTGCAGTTGCAAACTCCAATTCATACATATATATGGGGAGGTACTAGCTCCAACTCGGTTTTACAGTGAAAACTGCAGGAACTTCAAATCGGCACTAGGAAACAGACTGAGAAACCAGAGTAAAAGTTTCTCCTGCAAACCGTTCCCTTTGTGCTAGATGAACGAACGTCTCTCCACATGCTCAGTTCTGAGAGATAAGTGTGTGTGAAAGCCGTCCTTCACCTAGCTTGTTGGGAACACAAAGTTTCTTTTCAGTTGCCAACTCCACTCCATACATATATATAGGGGAGGTACCTAACTCCAACTCGGTTTTACAGTGAAAACTGCAAGAAATTCAAACCGGCACTAGGAAAGAGACTGAGAAATCAGAGTAAAAGTTTCTCCTGCAACACCTTCCTTTGTGTAGATTAACGAACGTCTCTCGACATGCTCAGTTCTGAGATATAGTTAGTGTGAAAGGCCTCCTTCACCTAGCTTGTTGGGAACACAAAGTTTCTTTGGAGTTGCAAACTCCAATTCATACATATATATGGGGAGGTACTAGCTCCAACTCGGTTTTACAGTGAAAACTGCAGTAACTTCAAACCGCACTAAGAAACAGACTGAGAAATATAAAGTAAAAGTTTCTCCTGCAACCCGTTCCCTTTGTGCTAGATGAACGAACGTCTCTCCACATGCTCAGTTCTGAGAGATAAGTGTGTGTGAAAGCCGTCCTTCACCTAGCTTGTGGGGAACACAAAGTTTCTTTACAGTTGCCAACTCCACTCATACATATATATGGGGAGGTACTAGCTCCAACTCGGTTTTACAGTGAAAACTGCAGGAACTTCAAACCGGCACTAGGAAACAGACTGAGAAATCAGAGTAAAAGTTTCTCCTGCAACCCGTTCCCTTTGTGCTAGATGAACGAACGTCTCTCCACATGCTCAGTTCTGAGAGATAAGTGTGTGTGAAAGCCGTCCTTCACCTAGCTTGTTGGGAACACAAAGTTTCTTTTCAGTTGCCAACTCCACTCCATACATATATATGGGGAGGTACTAGCTCCAACTCGGTTTTACAGTGAAAACTGCAGGAACTTCAAACCGGCACTAGGAAACAGACTGAGAAACCAGAGTAAAAGTTTCTCCTGCAACCCGTTCCCTTTGTGCTAGATGAACGAACGTCTCTCCACATGCTCAGTTCTGAGAGATAAGTGTGTGTGAAAGCCGTCCTTCACCTAGCTTGTTGGGAACACAAAGTTTCTTTTCAGTTGCAAACTCCACTCCATACATATATATGGGGAGGTACTAGCTCCAACTCGGTTTTACAGTGAAAACTGCAGGAACTTCAAACCGGCACTAGGAAACAGACTGAGAAATCAGAGTAAAAGTTTCTCCTGCAACCCGTTCCCTTTGTGCTAGATGAACGAACGTCTCTCCACATGCTCAGTTCTGAGAGATAAGTGTGTGTGAAAGCCGTCCTTCACCTAGCTTGTTGGGAACACAAAGTTTCTTTTCAGTTGCCAACTCCACTCCATACATATATATGGGGAGGTACTAGCTCCAACTCGGTTTTACAGTGAAAACTGCAGGAACTTCAAACCGGCACTAGGAAACAGACTGAGAACCAGAGTAAAAGTTTCTCCTGCAACCCGTTCCCTTTGTGCTAGATGAACGAACGTCTCTCCACATGCTCAGTTCTGAGAGATAAGTGTGTGTGAAAGCCGTCCTTCACCTAGCTTGTTGGGAACACAAAGTTTCTTTTCAGTTGCCAACTCCACTCCATACATATATATGGGGAGGTACTAGCTCCAACTCGGTTTTACAGTGAAAACTGCAGGAACTTCAAACCGGCACTAGGAAACAGACTGAGAAACCAGAGTAAAAGTTTCTCCTGCAACCCGTTCCCTTTGTGCTAGATGAACGAACGTCTCTCCACATGCTCAGTTCTGAGAGATAAGTGTGTGTGAAAGCCGTCCTTCACCTAGCTTGTTGGGAACACAAAGTTTCTTTTCAGTTGCCAACTCCACTCCATACATATATATGGGGAGGTACTAGCTCCAACTCGGTTTTACAGTGAAAACTGCAGGAACTTCAAACCGGCACTAGGAAACAGACTGAGAAATCCAGAGTAAAAGTTTCTCCTGCAACCCGTTCCCTTTGTGCTAGATGAACGAACGTCTCTCCACATGCTCAGTTCTGAGAGATATGTGTGAGTGAAAGCCGTCCTTCACCTAGCTTGTTGGGAACACAAAGTTTCTTTTCAGTTGCCAACTCCACTCCATACATATATATGGGGAGGTACTAGCTCCAACTCGATTTTACAGTGAAAACTGCAGGAACTTCAAACCGGCACTAGGAAACAGACTGAGAAACCAGAGTAAATGTTTCTCCTGCAATCCGTTCCCTTTGTGCTAGATGAACGAACGTCTCTCCACATGCTCAGTTCTGAGAGATATGTGTGTGTGAAAGCCGTCCTTCACCTAGCTTGTTGGGAACACAAAGTTTCTTTTCAGTTGCCAACTCCACTCCATACGTATATATGGGGACGTACTAACTCCAACTAGGTTTTACCGTGAAAACTGCAGGAACTTCAAACCGGCACTAGGAAACAGACTGAGAATCCAGAGTAAAAGTTTCTCCTGCAACCCGTTCCCTTTGTGCTAGATGAACGAACGTCTCTCCACATGCTCAGTTCTGAGAGATAAGTGTGTGTGAAAGCCGTCCTTCACCTAGCTTGTTGGGAACACAATGTTTCTTTTCAGATGCCAATCTCCACTCCATACATATATATGGGGAGGTACTAGCTCCAACTCGGTTTTACAGTGAAAACTGCAGGAACTTCAAACCGGCACTAGGAAACAGACTGAGAAATCTGAGTAAAAGTTTCTCCTGCAAATCCGTTCCCTTTGTGCTAGATGAACGAACGTCTCTCCACATGCTCAGTTCTGAGAGATAAGTGTGTGTGAAAGCCGTCCTTCACCTAGCTTGTAGGGAACACAAAGTTTCTTTTCAGTTGCAAACTCCAATCATACATATATATGGGGAGGTACTAGCTCCAACTCGGTTTTACAGTGAAAACTGCAGGAACTTCAAACCGGCACTAGGAAACAGACTGAGAAACCAGAGTAAAAGTTACTCCTGCAACCCGTTCCCTTTGTGCTAGATGAACGAACGTCTCTCCACATGCTCAGTTCTGAGAGATAAGTGTGTGTGAAAGCCGTCCTTCACCTAGCTTGTTGGGAACACAAAGTTTCTTTTCAGTTGCCAACTCCACTCCATACATATATATGGGGAGGTACTAGCTCCAACTCGGTTTTACAGTGAAAACTGCAGGAACTTCAAACCGGCACTAGGAAACAGACTGAGAAATCATGAGTAAAAGTTTCTCCTGCAACCCGTTCCCTTTGTGCTAGATGAACGAACGTCTCTCCACATGCTCATTTCTGAGAGATAAGTGTGTGTGAAAGCCGTCCTTCACCTAGCTTGTTGGGAACACAAAGTTTCTTTTCAGTTGCAAACTCCACTCCATACATATATATGGGGAGGTACTAGCTCCAACTCGGTTTTACAGTGAAAACTGCAGGAACTTCAAACCGGCACTAGGAAACAGACTGAGAAACCAGAGTAAAAGTTTCTCCTGCAACCCGTTCCCTTTGTGCTAGATGAACGAACGTCTCTCCACATGCTCAGTTCTGAGAGATAAGTGTGTGTGAAAGCCGTCCTTCACCTAGCTTGTTGGGAACACAAAGTTTCTTTTCAGTTGCCAACTCCACTCCATACATATATATGGGGAGGTACTAGCTCCAACTCGGTTTTACAGTGAAAACTGCAGGAACTTCAAACCGGCACTAGGAAACAGACTGAGAAATCCAGAGTAAAAGTTTCTCCTGCAACCCGTTCCCTTTGTGCTAGATGAACGAACGTCTCTCCACATGCTCAGTTCTGAGAGATAAGTGTGTGTGAAAGCCGTCCTTCACCTAGCTTGTTGGGAACACAAAGTTTCTTTTCAGTTGCCAACTCCACTCCATACATATATATGGGGAGGTACTAGCTCCAACTCGGTTTTACAGTGAAAACTGCAGGAACTTCAAACCGGCACTAGGAAACAGACTGAGAAACCAGAGTAAAGTTTCTCCTGCAACCCGTTCCCTTTGTGCTAGATGAACGAACGTCTCTCCACATGCTCAGTTCTGAGAGATAAGTGTGTGTGAAAGCCGTCCTTCACCTAGCTTGTTGGGAACACAAAGTTTCTTTTCAGTTGCCAACTCCACTCCATACATATATATGGGGAGGTACTAGCTCCAACTCGGTTTTACAGTGAAAACTGCAGGAACTTCAAACCGGCACTAGGAAACAGACTGAGAAACCAGAGTAAAAGTTTCTCCTGCAACCCGTTCCCTTTGTGCTAGATGAACGAACGTCTCTCCACATGCTCAGTTCTGAGAGATAAGTGTGTGTGAAAGCCGTCCTTCACCTAGCTTGTTGGGAACACAAAGTTTCTTTTCAGTTGCAAACTCCACTCCATAATATATATGGGGAGGTACTAGCTCCAACTCGGTTTTACAGTGAAAACTGCAGGAACTTTCAAACCGGCACTAGGAAACAGACTGAGAAGCCAGAGTAAAAGTTTCTCCTGCAACCCGTTCCCTTTGTGCTAGATGAACGAACGTCTCTCCACATGCTCAGTTCTGAGAGATATGTAGTGTGAAAGCCGTCCTTCACCTAGCTTGTTGGGAACACAAAGTTTCTTTTCAGTTGCCAAACTCCACTCCATACATATATATGGGGAGGTACTAGCTCCAACTCGGTTTTACAGTGAAAACTGCAGGAACTTCAAACCGGCACTAGGAAACAGACTGAGAAACCAGAGTAAAAGTTTCTCCTGCAACCCGTTCCCTTTGTGCTAGATGAACGAACGTCTCTCCACATGCTCAGTTCTGAGAGATAAGTGTGTGTGAAAGCCGTCCTTCACCTAGCTTGTTGGGAAACACAAGATTTCTTTTCAGTTGCCAACTCCACTCCATACATATATATGGGGAGGTACTAGCTCCAACTCGGTTTTACAGTGAAAACTGCAGGAACTTCAAACCGGCACTAGGAAACAGACTGAGAAATCCAGAGTAAAAGTTTCTCCTGCAACCCGTTCCCTTTGTGCTAGATGAACGAACGTCTCTCCACATGCTCAGTTCTGAGAGATATGTGTGAGTGAAAGCCGTCCTTCACCTAGCTTGTTGGGAACACAAAGTTTCTTTTCAGTTGCCAACTCCACTCCATACATATATATGGGGAGGTACTAGCTCCAACTCGGTTTTACAGTGAAAACTGCAGGAACTTCAAACCGGCACTAGGAAACAGACTGAGAAATCCAGAGTAAAAGTTTCTCCTGCAACCCGTTCCCTTTGTGCTAGATGAACGAACGTCTCTCCACATGCTCAGTTCTGAGAGATAAGTGTGTGTGAAAGCCGTCCTTCACCTAGCTTGTTGGGAACACAAAGTTTCTTTTCAGTTGCCAACTCCACTCCATACATATATATGGGGAGGTACTAGCTCCAACTCGGTTTTACAGTGAAAACTGCAGGAACTTCAAACCGGCACTAGGAAACAGACTGAGAAACCAGAGTAAAAGTTTCTCCTGCAACCCGTTCCCTTTGTGCTAGATGAACGAACGTCTCTCCACATGCTCAGTTCTGAGAGATAAGTGTGTGTGAAAGCCGTCCTTCACCTAGCTTGTTGGGAACACAAAGTTTCTTTTCAGTTGCAAACTCCACTCCATACATATATATGGGGAGGTACTAGCTCCAACTCGGTTTTACAGTGAAAACTGCAGGAACTTCAAACCGGCACTAGGAAACAGACTGAGAAACCAGAGTAAAAGTTTCTCCTGCAACCCGTTCCCTTTGTGCTAGATGAACGAACGTCTCTCCACATGCTCAGTTCTGAGAGATAAGTGTGTGTGAAAGCCGTCCTTCACCTAGCTTGTTGGGAACACAAAGTTTCTTTTCAGTTGCCAACTCCACTCCATACATATATATGGGGAGGTACTAGCTCCAACTCGGTTTTACAGTGAAAACTGCAGGAACTTCAAACCGGCACTAGGAAACAGACTGAGAAATCCAGAGTAAAAGTTTCTCCTGCAAATCCGTTCCCTTTGTGCTAGATGAACGAACGTCTCTCCACATGCTCAGTTCTGAGAGATAAGTGTGTGTGAAAGCCGTCCTTCACCTAGCTTGTTGGGAACACAAAGTTTCTTTTCAGTTGCAAACTCCACTTCCATACATATATATGGGGAGGTACTAGCTCCAACTCGGTTTTACAGTGAAAACTGCAGGAACTTCAAACCGGCACTAGGAAACAGACTGAGAAACCAGAGTAAAAGTTTCTCCTGCAACCCGTTCCCTTTGTGCTAGATGAACGAACGTCTCTCCACATGCTCAGTTCTGAGAGATAAGTGTGTGTGAAAGCCGTCCTTCACCTAGCTTGTTGGGAACACAAAGTTTCTTTTCAGTTGCAAACTCCACTCCATACATATATATGGGGAGGTACTAGCTCCAACTCGGTTTTACAGTGAAAACTGCAGGAACTTCAAACCGGCACTAGGAAACAGACTGAGAAACTCAGAGTAAAAGTTTCTCCTGCAACCCGTTCCCTTTGTGCTAGATGAACGAACGTCTCTCCACATGCTCAGTTCTGAGAGATAAGTGTGTGTGAAAGCCGTCCTTCACCTAGCTTGTTGGGAACACAAAGTTTCTTTTCAGTTGCAAACTCCACTCCATACATATATATGGGGAGGTACTAGCTCCAACTCGGTTTTACAGTGAAAACTGCAGGAACTTCAAACCGGCACTAGGAAACAGACTGAGAAATCCAGAGTAAAAGTTTCTCCTGCAACCCGTTCCCTTTGTGCTAGATGAACGAACGTCTCTCCACATGCTCAGTTCTGAGAGATAAGTGTGTGTGAAAGCCGTCCTTCACCTAGCTTGTTGGGAACACAAAGTTTCTTTTCAGTTGCCAACTCCACTCCATACATATATATGGGGAGGTACTAGCTCCAACTCGGTTTTACAGTGAAAACTGCAGGAACTTCAAACCGGCACTAGGAAACAGACTGAGAAACCAGAGTAAAAGTTTCTCCTGCAACCCGTTCCCTTTGTGCTAGATGAACGAACGTCTCTCCACATGCTCAGTTCTGAGAGATAAGTGTGTGTGAAAGCCGTCCTTCACCTAGCTTGTTGGGAACACAAAGTTTCTTTTCAGTTGCCAACTCCACTCCATACATATATATGGGGAGGTACTAGCTCCAACTCGGTTTTACAGTGAAAACTGCAGGAACTTCAAACCGGCACTAGGAAACAGACTGAGAAATCCAGAGTAAAAGTTTCTCCTGCAACCCGTTCCTTTTGTGCTAGATGAACGAACGTCTCTCCACATGCTCATTTCTGAGAGATAAGTGTGTAGTGAAAGCCGTCCTTCACCTAGCTTGTTGGGAACACAAAGTTTCTTTTCAGTTGCAAACTCCACTCCATACATATATATGGGGAGGTACTAGCTCCAACTCGGTTTTACAGTGAAAACTGCAGGAACTTCAAACCGGCACTAGGAAACAGACTGAGAAACCAGAGTAAAAGTTTCTCCTGCAACCCGTTCCCTTTGTGCTAGATGAACGAACGTCTCTCCACATGCTCAGTTCTGAGAGATAAGTGTGTGTGAAAGCCGTCCTTCACCTAGCTTGTTGGGAACACAAAGTTTCTTTTCAGTTGCCAATCTCCACTCCATACATATATATGGGGAGGTACTAGCTCCAACTCGGTTTTACAGTGAAAACTGCAGGAACTTCAAACCGGCACTAGGAAACAGACTGAGAAATCCAGAGTAAAAGTTTCTCCTGCAACCCGTTCCCTTTGTGCTAGATGAACGAACGTCTCTCCACATGCTCAGTTCTGAGAGATAAGTGTGTGTGAAAGCCGTCCTTCACCTAGCTTGTTGGGAACACAAAGTTTCTTTTCAGTTGCAAACTCCACTCCATACATATATATGGGGAGGTACTAGCTCCAACTCGGTTTTACAGTGAAAACTGCAGGAACTTCAAACCGGCACTAGGAAACAGACTGAGAAACCAGAGTAAAAGTTTCTCCTGCAACCCGTTCCCTTTGTGCTAGATGAACGAACGTCTCTCCACATGCTCAGTTCTGAGAGATAAGTGTGTGTGAAAGCCGTCCTTCACCTAGCTTGTTGGGAACACAAAGTTTCTTTTCAGTTGCCAACTCCACTCCATACATATATATGGGGAGGTACTAGCTCCAACTCGGTTTTACAGTGAAAACTGCAGGAACTTCAAACCGGCACTAGGAAACAGACTGAGAAACCAGAGTAAAAGTTTCTCCTGCAACCCGTTCCCTTTGTGCTAGATGAACGAACGTCTCTCCACATGCTCAGTTCTGAGAGATATGTGTGTGTGAAAGCCGTCCTTCACCTAGCTTGTTGGGAACACAAAGTTTCTTTTCAGTTGCCAACTCCACTCCATACATATATATGGGGAGGTACTAGCTCCAACTCGGTTTTACAGTGAAAACTGCAGGAACTTCAAACCGGCACTAGGAAACAGACTGAGAAACCAGAGTAAAAGTTTCTCCTGCAACCGTTCCCTTTGTGCTAGATGAACGAACGTCTCTCCACATGCTCAGTTCTGAGAGATAAGTGTGTGTGAAAGCCGTCCTTCACCTAGCTTGTTGGGAACACAAAGTTTCTTTTCAGTTGCCAACTCCACTCCATACATATATATGGGGAGGTACTAGCTCCAACTCGGTTTTACAGTGAAAACTGCAGGAACTTCAAACCGGCACTAGGAAACAGACTGAGAAACCAGAGTAAAAGTTTCTCCTGCAACCCGTTCCCTTTGTGCTAGATGAACGAACGTCTCTCCACATGCTCAGTTCTGAGAGATAAGTGTGTGTGAAAGCCGTCCTTCACCTAGCTTGTTGGGAACACAAAGTTTCTTTTCAGTTGCAAACTCCACTCCATACATATATATGGGGAGGTACTAGCTCCAACTCGGTTTTACAGTGAAAACTGCAGGAACTTCAAACCGGCACTAGGAAACAGACTGAGAAACCAGAGTAAAAGTTTCTCCTGCAACCGTTCCCTTTGTGCTAGATGAACGAACGTCTCTCCACATGCTCAGTTCTGAGAGATAAGTGTGTGTGAAAGCCGTCCTTCACCTAGCTTGTTGGGAACACAAAGTTTCTTTTCAGTTGCCAACTCCACTCCATACATATATATGGGGAGGTACTAGCTCCAACTCGGTTTTACAGTGAAAACTGCAGGAACTTCAAACCGGCACTAGGAAACAGACTGAGAAATCCAGAGTAAAAGTTTCTCCTGCAACCCGTTCCCTTTGTGCTAGATGAACGAACGTCTCTCCACATGCTCAGTTCTGAGAGATAAGTGTGTGTGAAAGCCGTCCTTCACCTAGCTTGTTGGGAACACAAAGTTTCTTTTCAGTTGCAAACTCCACTCCATACATATATATGGGGAGGTACTAGCTCCAACTCGGTTTTACAGTGAAAACTGCAGGAACTTCAAACCGGCACTAGGAAACAGACTGAGAAACCAGAGTAAAAGTTTCTCCTGCAACCCGTTCCCTTTGTGCTAGATGAACGAACGTCTCTCCACATGCTCAGTTCTGAGAGATAAGTGTGTGTGAAAGCCGTCCTTCACCTAGCTTGTTGGGAACACAAAGTTTCTTTTCAGTTGCAAACTCCACTCCATACATATATATGGGGAGGTACTAGCTCCAACTCGGTTTTACAGTGAAAACTGCAGGAACTTCAAACCGGCACTAGGAAACAGACTGAGAAATCCAGAGTAAAAGTTTCTCCTGCAACCCGTTCCCTTTGTGCTAGATGAACGAACGTCTCTCCACATGCTCAGTTCTGAGAGATAAGTGTGTGTGAAAGCCGTCCTTCACCTAGCTTGTTGGGAACACAAAGTTTCTTTTCAGTTGCCAACTCCACTCCATACATATATATGGGGAGGTACTAGCTCCAACTCGGTTTTACAGTGAAAACTGCAGGAACTTCAAACCGGCACTAGGAAACAGACTGAGAAATCCAGAGTAAAAGTTTCTCCTGCAACCCGTTCCCTTTGTGCTAGATGAACGAACGTCTCTCCACATGCTCAGTTCTGAGAGATATGTGTGATGTGAAAGCCGTCCTTCACCTAGCTTGTTGGGAACACAAAGTTTCTTTTCAGTTGCCAACTCCACTCCATACATATATATGGGGAGGTACTAGCTCCAACTCGGTTTTACAGTGAAAACTGCAGGAACTTCAAACCGGCACTAGGAAACAGACTGAGAAACCAGAGTAAAAGTTTCTCCTGCAACCCGTTCCCTTTGTGCTAGATGAACGAACGTCTCTCCACATGCTCAGTTCTGAGAGATAAGTGTGTGTGAAAGCCGTCCTTCACCTAGCTTGTTGGGAACACAAAGTTTCTTTTCAGTTCCAAACTCCACTCCATACATATATATGGGGAGGTACTAGCTCCAACTCGGTTTTACAGTGAAAACTGCAGGAACTTCAAACCGGCACTAGGAAACAGACTGAGAATCCAGAGTAAAAGTTTCTCCTGCAACCCGTTCCCTTTGTGCTAGATGAACGAACGTCTCTCCACATGCTCAGTTCTGAGAGATAAGTGTGTGTGAAAGCCGTCCTTCACCTAGCTTGTTGGGAACACAAAGTTTCTTTTCAGTTGCAAACTCCACTCCATACATATATATGGGGAGGTACTAGCTCCAACTCGGTTTTACAGTGAAAACTGCAGGAACTTCAAACCGGCACTAGGAAACAGACTGAGAAACCAGAGTAAAAGTTTCTCCTGCAACCCGTTCCCTTTGTGCTAGATGAACGAACGTCTCTCCACATGCTCAGTTCTGAGAGATAAGTGTGTGTGAAAGCCGTCCTTCACCTAGCTTGTTGGGAACACAAAGTTTCTTTTCAGTTGCAAACTCCACTCCATACATATATATGGGGAGGTACTAGCTCCAACTCGGTTTTACAGTGAAAACTGCAGGAACTTCAAACCGGCACTAGGAAACAGACTGAGAAATCCAGAGTAAAAGTTTCTCCTGCAACCCGTTCCCTTTGTGCTAGATGAACGAACGTCTCTCCACATGCTCAGTTCTGAGAGATAAGTGTGTGTGAAAGCCGTCCTTCACCTAGCTTGTTGGGAACACAAAGTTTCTTTTCAGTTGCAAACTCCACTCCATACATATATATGGGGAGGTACTAGCTCCAACTCGGTTTTACAGTGAAAACTGCAGGAACTTCAAACCGGCACTAGGAAACAGACTGAGAAACCAGAGTAAAAGTTTCTCCTGCAACCCGTTCCCTTTGTGCTAGATGAACGAACGTCTCTCCACATGCTCAGTTCTGAGAGATAAGTGTGTGTGAAAGCCGTCCTTCACCTAGCTTGTTGGGAACACAAAGTTTCTTTTCAGTTGCCAACTCCACTCCATACATATATATGGGGAGGTACTAGCTCCAACTCGGTTTTACAGTGAAAACTGCAGGAACTTCAAACCGGCACTAGGAAACAGACTGAGAAATCAGAGTAAAAGTTTCTCCTGCAACCCGTTCCCTTTGTGCTAGATGAACGAACGTCTCTCCACATGCTCAGTTCTGAGAGATAATGTGTGTGTGAAAGCCGTCCTTCACCTAGCTTGTTGGGAACACAAAGTTTCTTTTCAGTTGCCAACTCCACTCCATACATATATATGGGGAGGTACTAGCTCCAACTCGGTTTTACAGTGAAAACTGCAGGAACTTCAAACCGGCACTAGGAAACAGACTGAGAAACCAGAGTAAATGTTTCTCCTGCAACCCGTTCCCTTTGTGCTAGATGAACGAACGTCTCTCCACATGCTCAGTTCTGAGAGATAAGTGTGTGTGAAAGCCGTCCTTCACCTAGCTTGTTGGGAACACAAAGTTTCTTTTCAGTTGCCAACTCCACTCCATACATATATATGGGGAGGTACTAGCTCCAACTCGGTTTTACAGTGAAAACTGCAGGAACTTCAAACCGGCACTAGGAAACAGACTGAGAAACCAGAGTAAAAGTTTCTCCTGCAACCCGTTCCCTTTGTGCTAGATGAACGAACGTCTCTCCACATGCTCAGTTCTGAGAGATAAGTGTGTGTGAAAGCCGTCCTTCACCTAGCTTGTTGGGAACACAAAGTTTCTTTTCAGTTGCAAACTCCACTCCATACATATATATGGGGAGGTACTAGCTCCAACTCGGTTTTACAGTGAAAACTGCAGGAACTTCAAACCGGCACTAGGAAACAGACTGAGAAACCAGAGTAAAAGTTTCTCCTGCAACCCGTTCCCTTTGTGCTAGATGAACGAACGTCTCTCCACATGCTCAGTTCTGAGAGATAAGTGTGTGTGAAAGCCGTCCTTCACCTAGCTTGTTGGGAACACTAAGTTACTTTTCAGTTGCCAACTCCACTCCATACATATATATGGGGAGGTACTAGCTCCAACTCGGTTTTACAGTGAAAACTGCAGGAACTTCAAACCGGCACTAGGAAACAGACTGAGAATCCAGAGTAAAAGTTTCTCCTGCAACCCGTTCCCTTTGTGCTAGATGAACGAACGTCTCTCCACATGCTCAGTTCTGAGAGATATGTATATGTGAAAGCCGTCCTTCACCTAGCTTGTTGGGAACACAAAGTTTCTTTTCAGTTGCCAACTCCACTCCATACATATATATGGGGAGGTTACTAGCTCCAACTCGGTTTTACAGTGAAAACTGCAGGAATTTCAAACCGGCACTAGGAAACAGACTGAGAAACCAGAGTAAAAGTTTCTCCTGCAATCCGTTCCCTTTGTGCTAGATGAACGAACGTCTCTCCACATGCTCATTTCTGAGAGATAAGTGTGTGTGAAAGCCGTCCTTCACCTAGCTTGTTGGGAACACAAAAGTCTTTTCAGTTGCAAACTCCACTCCATACATATATATGGGAGGTACTAGCTCCAACTCGGTTTTACAGTGAAAACTGCAGGAACTTCAACCGGCACTAGGAAACAGACTGAGAAACCAGAGTAAAAGTTTCTCCTGCAACAGGTTCCATTTGAGCTAGATGAAGGAACGGTCTCTCCACATGCTCAGTTCTGAGAGATAATTGTGTGTGAAAGCCGTCCTACACCTAGCTTGTTGGGAACACAAAGTTTCTTTGCAGTTGCAACTCCACTTCATACATATATATGGGGAGGTACTAGCTCCAACTCGGTTTTACAGTGAAAACTGCAGGAACTCAAACCGGCACTAGGAAACAGACTGAGAATCCAGAGTAAAAGTTTCTACTGCAACCCGTTTCCCTTTGTTCTAGATGAACGACGTGCTCTCCACATGCTTCAGTTCTGAGAGATAAGTGTGTGTGAAAGCCGTCCTTCACCTAGCTTGTTGGGAACACAAAGTTTCTTTTCAGTTGCAAACTCCACTCCATACATATATATGGGGAGGTACTAGCTCCAACTCGGTTTTACAGTGAAAACTGCAGGAACTTCAAACCGGCACTAGGAAACAGACTGAGAAACCAGAGTAAAAGTTTCTCCTGCAACCCGTTCCCTTTGTGCTAGATGAACGAACGTCTCTCCACATGCTCAGTTCTGAGAGATAAGTGTGTGTGAAAGCCGTCCTTCACCTAGCTTGTTGGGAACACAAAGTTTCTTTTCAGTTGCAAACTCCACTCCATACATATATATGGGGAGGTACTAGCTCCAACTCGGTTTTACAGTGAAAACTGCAGGAACTTCAAACCGGCACTAGGAAACAGACTGAGAAACCAGAGTAAAAGTTTCTCCTGCAACCCGTTCCCTTTGTGCTAGATGAACGAACGTCTCTCCACATGCTCAGTTCTGAGAGATATGTGTGTGTGAAAGCCGTCCTTCACCTAGCTTGTTGGGAACACAAAGTTTCTTTTCAGTTGCCAACTCCACTCCATACGTATATATGGGGACGTACTAGCTCCAACTCGGTTTTACAGTGAAAACTGCAGGAACTTCAAACCGGCACTAGGAAACAGACTGAGAAACCAGAGTAAAAGTTTCTCCTGCAATCCGTTCCCTTTGTGCTAGATGAACGAACGTCTCTCCACATGCTCAGTTCTGAGAGATAAGTGTGTGTGAAAGCCGTCCTTCACCTAGCTTGTTGGGAACACAAAGTTTCTTTTCAGTTGCCAACTCCACTCCATACATATATATGGGGACGTACTAGCTCCAACTCGGTTTTACAGTGAAAACTGCAGGAACTTCAAACCGGCACTAGGAAACAGACTGAGAATCCAGAGTAAAAGTTTCTCCTGCAACCCGTTCCCTTTGTGCTAGATGAACGAACGTCTCTCCACATGCTCATTTCTGAGAGATAAGTGTGTATGAAAGCCGTCCTTCACCTAGCTTGTTGGGAACACAAAGTTTCTTTTCAGTTGCAAACTCCACTTCCATACATATATATGGGGAGGTACTAGCTCCAACTCGGTTTTACAGTGAAAACTGCAGGAACTTCAAACCGGCACTAGGAAACAGACTGAGAAACCAGAGTAAAAGTTTCTCCTGCAACCTGTTCCCTTTTTGCTAGATGAACGAACGTCTCTCCACATGCTCAGTTCTGAGAGATAAGTGTGTGTGAAAGCCGTCCTTCACCTAGCTTGTTGGGAACACAAAGTTTCTTTTCAGATTGCCAATCTCCACTCGATACATATATATGGGGAGGTATTAGCTCCAACTCGGTTTTACAGTGAAAACTGCAGGAACTTCAAACCGGCACTAGGAAACAGACTGAGAAATCAGAGTAAAAGTTTCTCCTGCAACCCGTTCCCTTTGTGCTAGATGAACGAACGTCTCTCCACATGCTCAGTTCTGAGAGATAAGTGTGTGTGAAAGCCGTCCTTCACCTAGCTTGTTGGGAACACAAAGTTTCTTTTCAGTTGCAAACTCCACTCCATACATATATATGGGGAGGTACTAGCTCCAACTCGGTTTTACAGTGAAAACTGCAGGAACTTCAAACCGGCACTAGGAAACAGACTGAGAAATCTCAGTAAAAGTTTCTCCTGCAACACCTTCCCTTTGTGCTAGATGAACGAACGTCTCTCCACATGCTCAGTTCTGAGAGATAAGTGTGTGTGAAAGCCGTCCTTCACCTAGCTTGTTGGGAACACAAAGTTTCTTTTCAGTTGCAAACTCCACTCCATACATATATATGGGGAGGTACTAGCTCCAACTCGGTTTTACAGTGAAAACTGCAAGAACTTCAAACCGGCACTAGGAAACAGACTGAGAAATCAGAGTAAAAGTTCCTCCTGCAACCCTTCCCTTTGTGCTAGATGAACGAACGTCTCTCCACATGCTCAGTTCTGAGAGATAAGTGTGTGTGAAAGGCCTCCTTCACCTAGCTTGTTGGGAACACAAAGTTTCTTTGGAGTTGCAAACTCCAATTCATACATATATATGGGGAGGTACTAGCTCCAACTCGGTTTTACAGTGAAAACTGCAGGAAATTCAAACCGGCACTAGGAAAGAGACAGAAATCTTAGTAAAAATTTCTCCTGCAAACCGTTCCCTTTGTACTAGATGAACGAACGTCTCTCCACATGCTCAGTTCTGAGAGATATGTGTGAGTGAAAGCCGTCCTTCACCTAGCTTGTTGGGAACACAAAGTTTCTTTTCAGTTGCCAACTCCACTCCATAAATATATATGGGGAGGTACTAGCTCCAACTCGATTTTAAAGTGAAAACTACCGGAACTTCAAACCGGCAGTAGGAAACAGACTGAGAAGCCAGAGCAAATGTTTCTCCTGCAATCCGTTCCCTTTGTGCTAGATGAACGAACGTCTCTCCACATGCTTAGTTCTGAGAGATAAGTGTGTGTGAAAGCCGTCCTTCACCTAGCTTGTTGGGAACACAAAGTTTCTTTTCAGTTGCCAACTCCACTCCATACATATATATGGGGAGGTACTAGCTCCAACTCGGTTTTACAGTGAAAACTGCAGGAACTTCAAACCGGCACTAGGAAACAGACTGAGAAACCAGAGTAAAAGTTTCTCCTGCAACCCGTTTCCCTTTGTGCTAGATGAACGAACGTCTCTCCACATGCTCAGTTCTGAGAGATAAGTGTGTGTGAAAGCCGTCCTTCACCTAGCTTGTTGGGAACACAAAGTTTCTTTTCAGTTGCAAACTCCACTCCATACATATATATGGGGAGGTACTAGCTCCAACTCGGTTTTACAGTGAAAACTGCAGGAACTTCAAACCGGCACTAGGAAACAGACTGAGAAAATCAGTAAAAGTTTCTCCTGCAACCCTTTCCCTTTGTGCTAGATGAACGAACGTCTCTCCACATGCTCAGTTCTGAGAGATAAGTGTGTGTGAAAGCCGTCCTTCACCTAGCTTGTTGGGAACACTAAGTTACTTTTAAGTTGCCAACTCCACTCCATACAAATATATGGGGAGGTACTAGCTCCAACTCGGTTTTACAGTGAAAACTGCAGGAACTTCAAACCGGCACTCGGAAACAGACTGAGAAACCAGAGTAAAAGTTTCTTCTGCAACCCGTTCCATTTCTGCTAGATGAACGAACTTCTCTCCACATGTTCATTTCTGAGAGATAAATGTGTGTGAAAGCCGTCCTTCACTAAGCTTGTTGGGAACACAAAGTTCCTTTGCAGTTGCCAAATCCAATCCATACAAATATATGGGGAGGTACTAGCTCCAACTCGGTTTTAAAGTGAAAACTGCAGGAAATTCACACCGGCACAAGGAAACAGACTGAGAACCCAGAATAAAGGTTTCTCCTGCAACAGGTTCCATTTGAGCTAGATGAAGGAACGTCTCTCCACATGCTCAGTTCTGAGAGATAATTGTGTGTGAAAGCCGTCCTACACCTAGCTTGTTGGGAACACAAAGTTACTTTGCAGTTGCAAACTCCAATTCATACATATATATGGGGAGGTACTAAGCTCCAACTCGGTTTTACAGTGAAAACTGCAGGAACTTCAAACCGGCACTAGGAAACAGACTGAGAATCCAGAGTAAAAGTTTCTACTGCAACACGTTCCCTTTGTGCTAGATGAACGAACGTCTCTCCACATGCTCAGTTCTGAGAGATAAGTGTGTGTGAATGCCGTCCTTCACCTAGCTTGTTGGGAACACAAGATTTCTTTTCAGTTGCCAATCTCCACTCCATACATATATATGGGGAGGTACTTAGCTCCAACTCGGTTTTACAGTGAAAACTGCAGGAACTTCAAACCGGCACTAGGAAACAGACTGAGAAATCTGAGTAAAAGTTTCTCCTGCAACCCGTTCCCTTTGTGCTAGATGAACGAACGTCTCTCCACATGCTCAGTTCTGAGAGATAAGTGTGTGTGAAAGCCGTCCTTCACCTAGCTTGTTGGGAACACAAAGTTTCTTTTCAGTTGCCAACTCCACTCCATAAATATATATGGGGAAGTACTAGCTCCAACTCGATTTTAAAGTGAAAACTACAGGAACTTCAAACCGGCACTAGGAAACAGACTGAGAAGCCAGAGCAAATGATTCTCCTGCAATCCGTTCCCTTTGTGCTAGATGAATGAACGTCTCTCCACATGCTTAGTTCTGAGAGATAAGTGTGTGTGAAAGCCGTCCTTCACCTAGCTTGTTGGGAACACACAGTTTCTTTTCAGTTGCCAACTACACTTCATACATATATATGGGGAGGTACTAGCTCCAACTCGGTTTCAGTGTGAAAACTGCAGGAATTTCAAACCAGCACTAGGAAACCGAGTGAGAAACCAGAGTAAATGTTACACCTGCAACCCGTTTCCTTTGTGGTAGATGAACGAACGTCTCTCCACATGCTCAGTTCTGAGAGATAAGTGTGTGTGAAAGCCGTCCTTCCCCTTGCTGGTTGGGAACAAAAAGTTTCTTTGCAGTTGCAAACTCCAATATATAGGTATATATGGAGAGATAGTAGCTCCAACTCGGTATTAAAGTGAAAACTGCAGGAACTTTAAACCGGCACTAAGAAACAGACTTAGAAAACAGTAAAATTTCTCCTGCAAATTTTTCACTGTGTGCTACATGAACGAACGTCTCTCCACATGCTCAGTTCTGAGATTTAAGTGTGTGTGAAAGCCGTCCTTCACCTAGCTTGTAGGGAACACTAAGTTACTTTTAAGTTGCCAACTCCACTCCATACACATATATGGGGAGGTACTAGCTCCAACTCGGTTTTACAGTGAAAACTGCAGGAACTTCAAACCGGCACTAGGAAACAGACTGAGAATGCAGAGTAAAAGTTTCTACTGCATACCGTTCCCTCTTTGCTAGATGAAAGAACGTCTCTCCACATGCTCAGTTCTGAGAGATATGTATATGTTAAAGCCGTCCTTCACCTAGCTTGTTGGGAACACAAAGTTTCTTTGCAGTTGCCAAATCCACTCCATACATATATATGGGGAGGTTCTAGCTCCAACTCGGTTTTACAGTGAAAACTGCAGGAATTTCAAACCGGCACTAGGAAACAGACTGAGAAACCAGAGTAAAACTTTCTCCTACAACCCGTTCCATTTCTGCTAGATGAACGAACTTCTCTCCACATGTTCATTTCTGAGAGATAAATGTGTGTGAAAGCCGTCCTTCACTAAGCTTGTTGGGAACACAAAGTTCCTTTGCAGTGGCCAAATCCAATCCTTACAAATATATGGGGAGGTACTAGCTCCAACTCGGTTTTAAAGTGAAAACTGCAGGAAATTCACACCGGCACAAGGAAACAGACTGAGAACCCAGAATAAAGGTTTCTCCTGCAACAGGTTCCATTTGAGCTAGATGAAGGAACGTCTCTCCACATGCTCAGTTCTGAGAGATAATTGTGTGTGAAAGCCGTCCTACACCTAGCTTGTTGGGAACACAAAGTTACTTTGCAGTTGCAAACTCCACTCCATACATATATATGGGGAGGTACTAGCTCCAACTCGGTTTTACAGTGAAAACTGCAGGAACTTCAAACCGGCACTAGGAAACAGACTGAGAAACCAGAGTAAAAGTTTCTCCTGCAACCCGTTCCCTTTGTGCTAGATGAACGAACGTCTCTCCACATGCTCAGTTCTGAGAGATAAGTGTGTGTGAAAGCCGTCCTTCACCTAGCTTGTTGGGAACACAAAGTTTCTTTTCAGTTGCAAACTCCACTCCATACATATATATGGGGAGGTACTAGCTCCAACTCGGTTTTACAGTGAAAACTGCAGGAACTTCAAACCGGCACTAGGAAACAGACTGAGAAACCAGAGTAAAAGTTTCTCCTGCAACCCGTTCCCTTTGTGCTAGATGAACGAACGTCTCTCCACATGCTCAGTTCTGAGAGATAAGTGTGTGTGAAAGCCGTCCTTCACCTAGCTTGTTGGGAACACAAAGTTTCTTTTCAGTTGCCAACTCCACTCCATACATATATATGGGGAGGTACTAGCTCCAACTCGGTTTTACAGTGAAAACTGCAGGAACTTCAAACCGGCACTAGGAAACAGACTGAGAAAAGAGAGTAAAAGTTTCTCCTGCAACCCGTTTCCTTTGTGCTAGATGAACGAACGTCTCTCCACATGCTCTATTCTGAGAGATAAGCGTGTGTGAAAGCCGTCCTTCACCTAGCTTGTTGGGAACACAAAGTTTCCTTTGCAGTTGCCAAATCCACTCCATACAATATATATGGGGAGGTACTAGCTCCAACTCGGTTTTACAGTGAAAACTGCAGGAACTTCAAACCGGCAGCTAGGAAACTGACTGAGAAATCTGAGTAAAAGTTTCTCCTGCAAACCGTTCCATTTGGGCTAGATGAACGAACGTCTCTCCACATGCCCAGTTCTGAAGATATATGTGTGAGTGAAAGCCGTCCTTCACCTAGCTGGTTGGAAACAGAAAGTTTCTTTGCAGTTGCCAAGTACCCTCCATACATATATATGGGGAGGTACTAGCTCCAACTCGGTTTTACAGTGAAAACTGCAGGAACTTCAAACCGGCACTAGGAAACAGACTGAGAAACCAGAGTAAAAGTTTCTCCTGCAACCCGTTCCCTTTGTGCTAGATGAACGAACGTCTCTCCACATGCTCAGTTCTGAGAGATAAGTGTGTGTGAAAGCCGTCCTTCACCTAGCTTGTTGGGAACACAAAGTTTCTTTTCAGTTGCAAACTCCACTCCATACATATATATGGGGAGGTACTAGCTCCAACTCGGTTTTACAGTGAAAACTGCAGGAACTTCAAACCGGCACTAGGAAACAGACTGAGAAATCAGAGTAAAAGTTTCTCCTGCAACCCGTTCCCTTTGTGCTAGATGAACGAACGTCTCTCCACATGCTCATTTCTGAGATATAAGTGTGTGTGAAAGCCGTCCTTCACCTAGCTTGTTGGGAACACAAAGTTTCTTTTCAGTTGCAAACTCCACTCCATACATATATATGGGGAGGTACTAGCTCCAACTCGGTTTTAAAGTGAAAACTGCAGGAACTTCAAACCGGCACTAGGAAACAGACTGAGAAACCAGAGTAAAAGTTACTCCTGCAAACCGTTCCCTTTGTTCTAGATGAACGAACGTCTCTCCACATGCTCAGTTCTGAGAGATAAGTGTGTGTGAAAGCCGTCCTTCACCTAGCTTGTTGGGAACACAAAGTTTCTTTTCAGTTGCCAATCCACTCCTTACATATATATGGGGAGGTACTAACTCCAACTCGGTTTTACAGTGAAAACTGCAGGAACTTCAAACCGGCACTAGGAAACAGACTGAGAATCTGAGTAAAAGTTTCTCCTGCAATACCTTCCATTTTTGCTAGATGAACGAACGTCTCTCCACATGCTCAGTTCTGAGAGATAATTGTGTGTAAAAGCCGTCCTTCACCTAGCTTGTTGGGAACACAAAGTTTCTTTTCAGTTGCCAACTCCACTCCTTACATATATATGGGGAGGTACTAACTCCAACTCGGTTTTACAGTGAAAACTGCAGGAACTTAAAACCGGCACTAGGAACCAGACTGAGAAATCTGAGTAAAAGTTTCTCCTGCAATACCTTCCATTTTTGCTAGATGAACGAACGTCTCTCCACATGCTCAGTTCTGAGAGATAATTGTGTGTGAAAGCCGTCCTTCACCTAGCTTGTTGGGAACACAAAGTTTCTTTTCAGTTGCCAACTTCCACTCCATACATATATATGGGGACGTAGTAGCTCCAACCTCGGTTTTACAGTGAAAACTGCAGGAACTTCAAACCGGCACTAGGAAACAGACTGAGAAACCAGAGTAAAAGTTTCTCCTGCAACCCGTTCCCTTTGTGCTAGATGAACGAACGTCTCTCCACATGCTCAGTTCTGAGAGATAAGTGTGTGTGAAAGCCGTCCTTCACCTAGCTTGTTGGGAACACAAAGTTTCTTTTCAGTTGCCAACTCCACTCCATACATATATATGGGGAGGTAGCTAGCTCCAACTCGGTTTTACAGTGAAAACTGCAGGAACTTCAAACCGGCACTAGGAAACAGACTGAGAAATCAGAGTAAAAGTTTCTCCTGCAACCCGTTCCCTTTGTGCTAGATGAACGAACGTCTCTCCACATGCTCAGTTCTGAGAGATATGTGTGAGTGAAAGCCGTCCTTCACCTAGCTTGTTGGGAACACATAGTTTCTTTTCAGTTGCCAACTCCACTCCATACATATATATGGGGAGGTACTAGCTCCAACTCGATTTTACAGTGAAAACTGCAGGAACTTCAAACCGGCACTAGGAAACAGACTGAGAATCCAGAGTAAAAGTTTCTCCTGCAACCCGTTCCCTTTGTGCTAGATGAACGAACGTCTCTCCACATGCTCAGTTCTGAGAGATAAGTGTGTGTGAAAGCCGTCCTTCACCTAGCTTGTTGGGAACACAAAGTTCCTTTTCAGTTGCAATCTCCACTCCATACATATATATGGGGAGGTATTAGCTCCAACTCGGTTTTACAGTGAAAACTGCAGGAACTTCAAACCGGCACTAGGAAACAGACTGAGAAATCTGAGTAAAAGTTTCTCCTGCAAAACCTTCAATTTGGGCTAGATGAACGAACGTCTCTCCACATGCCCAGTTCTGAAATATATGTGTGAGTGAAAGCCGTCCTTCACCTAGCTGGTTGGAAACAGAAAGTTTCTTTGCAGTTGCCAAGTACCCTCCATTACATATATATCGGGGAGGTACTAGCTCCAACTAGTTTTTACAGTGAAACCTGCAGTAACTTCAAACCGGCACTAAAAAAACAGACTGAGAAAATAAAATAAAAGTTTCTCCTGCAACCCGTTCCCTTTGTGCTAGATGAACGAACGTCTCTCCACATGCTCAGTTCTGAGAGATAAGTGTGTGTGAAAGCCGTCCTTCACCTAGCTTGTTGGGAACACAAAGTTTCTTTTCAGTTGCCAACTCCACTCCATACATATATATGGGGACGTACTAGCTCCAACTCGGTTTTACAGTGAAAACTGCAGGAACTTCAAACCGGCACTAGGAAACAGACTGAGAAATCTGAGTAAAAGTTTCTCCTGCAACCCGTTCCATTTGTGCTAGATGAACGAACGTCTCTCCACATGCTCAGTTCTGAGAGATAAGTGTGTGTGAAAGCCGTCCTTCACCTAGCTTGTTGGGAACACAAAGTTTCTTTGCAGTTGCAAACTCCAATTCATACATATATATGGGGAGGTACTAGCTCCAACTCGGTTTTAAAGTGAAAACTGCAGGAACTTCAAACCGGCACTAGGAAACAGACTGAGAAACCAGAGTAAAAGTTACTCCTGCAAACCGTTCCCTTTGTTCTAGATGAACGAACGTCTCTCCACATGTTCAGTTCTGAGAGATAAGTGTGTGTGAAAGCCGTCCTTCACCTAGCTTGTTGGGAACACAAAGTTTCTTTTCAGTTGCCAATCCACTCCTTACATATATATGGGGAGGTACTAACTCCAACTCGGTTTTACAGTGAAAACTGCAGGAACTTCAAACCGGCACTAGGAAACAGACTGAGAAATCTGAGTAAAAGTTTCTCCTGCAATACCTTCCATTTTTGCTAGATGAACGAACGTCTCTCCACATGCTCAGTTCTGAGAGATAATTGTGTGTAAAAGCCGTCCTTCACCTAGCTTGTTGGGAACACAAAGTTTCTTTTCAGTTGCCAATCCACTCCTTACATATATATGGGGAGGTACTAGCTCCAACTCGGTTTTACAGTGAAAACTGCAGGAACTTAAAAACCGGCACTAGGAACCAGACTGAGAAATCTGAGTAAAAGTTTCTCCTGCAATACCTTCCATTTTTGCTAGATGAACGAACGTCTCTCCACATGCTCAGTTCTGAGAGATAATTGTGTGTGAAAGCCGTCCTTCACCTAGCTTGTTGGGAACACAAAGTTTCTTTTCAGTTGCCAACTTCACTCCATACATATATATGGGGACGTAGTAGCTCCAACCCGGTTTTAAAGTGAAAACTGCAGGAACTTCAAACCGGCACTAGGAAACAGACTGAGAAACCAGAGTAAAAGTTTCTCCTGCAACCCGTTCCCTTTGTGCTAGATGAACGAACGTCTCTCCACATGCTCAGTTCTGAGAGATAAGTGTGTGTGAAAGCCGTCCTTCACCTAGCTTGTTGGGAACACAAAGTTTCTTTTCAGTTGCCAACTCCACTCCATACATATATATGGGGAGGTGCTAGCTCCAACTCGGTTTTACAGTGAAAACTGCAGGAAATTCAAACCGGCACTAGGAAAGAGACAGAAATCTTAGTAAAAATTTCTCCTGCAACCCGTTCCCTTTGTACTAGATGAACGAACGTCTCTCCACATGCTCAGTTCTGAGAGATATGTGTGAGTGAAAGCCGTCCTTCACCTAGCTTGTTGGGAACACATAATTTCTTTTCAGTTGCCAACTCCACTCCATAAATATATATGGGGAGGTACTAGCTCCAACTCGATTTTAAAGTGAAAACTGCAGGAACTTCAAACCGGCACTAGGAAACAGACTGAGAATCCAGAGTAAAAGTTTCTCCTGCAACCCGTTCCCTTTGTGCTAGATGAACGAACGTCTCTCCACATGCTTAGTTCTGAGAGATAAGTGCGTGTGAAAGCCGTCCTTCACCTAGCTTGTTGCGAACACACAGTTCCTTTTCAGTTGCCATCTCCACTCCATACATATATATGGGGAGGTATTAGCTCCAACTCGGTTTTACAGTGAAAACTGCAGGAACTTCAAACCGGCACTAGGAAACAGACTGAGAAATCTGAGTAAAAGTTTCTCCTGCAACCCGTTCCCGTCGTGCTAGATGAACGAACGTCTCTCCACATGCTAATTTCTGAGAGATAAGTGTGTGTGAATGCCTTCCTTCACCTAGCTTGTTGGGAACACAAAGTTTCTTTGGAGTAACAAACTCCAATTCATACATATATATGGGGAGGTACTAGCTCCAACTCGGTTTTACAGTGAAAACTGCAGGAACTTCAAACCGGCATTAGGAAACAGACTGAGAAACCAGAGTAAAAGTTTCTCCTGCAACCCGTTCCCTTTGTGCTAAATGAACGAACGTCTCTCCATATGCTCAGTTCTGAGAGATATGTGTGAGTGAAAGCCGTCCTTAACCTAGCTTGTTGGGAACACAAAGTTTCTTTTCAGTTGCCAACTCCACTCCATAAATATATATGGGGAGGTACTAGCTCCAACTCGGTTTTACAGTGAAAAATGCAGGAACTTCAAACCGGCACTAGGAAACAGACTGAGAAACCAGAGTAAAAGTTACCCCTGCAACCCGTTCCTTTTTTCTAGATGAACGAACGTCTCTCCACATGCTCAGTTCTGAGAGATAAGTGTGTGTGAAAGCCGTCCTTCACCTAGCTTGTTGGGAACACAAAGTTTCTTTTCAGTTGCCAACTCCACTCCATACATACATATGGGGACGTACTAGCTCCAACTCGGTTTTACAGTGAAAACTGCAGGAACTTCAAACCGGCACTAGGAAACAGACTGAGAAATCTGAGTAAAAGTTTCTCCTGCAACCCGTTCCATTTGTGCTGGATGAACGAACTTCTCTCCACATGCTCATTTCTGAGATATAAGTGAGTGTCAAAGCCGTCCTTCACCTAGCTTGTTGGGAACACAAAGTTTCTTTGCAGTTGCAAACTCCAATTCATACATATATATGGGGAGGTACTAGCTCCAACTCGGTTTTAAAGTGAAAACTGCAGGAACTTCAAACCGGCACTAGGAAACAGACTGAGAAACCAGAGTAAAAGTTACTCCTGCAACCCGTTCCCTTTGTTCTAGATGAACGAACGTCTCTCCACATGTTCAGTTCTGAGAGATAAGTGTGTGTGAAAGCCGTCCTTCACCTAGCTTGTTGGGAACACAAAGTTTCTTTTCAGTTGCCAATCCACTCCTTACATATATATGGGGAGGTACTAACTCCAACTCGGTTTTACAGTGAAAACTGCAGGAACTTCAAACCGGCACTAGGAAACAGACTGAGAAATCTGAGTAAAAGTTTCTCCTGCAATACCTTCCATTTTTGCTAGATGAACGAACGTCTCTCCACATGCTCAGTTCTGAGAGATAATTGTGTGTGAAAGCCGTCCTTCACCTAGCTTGTTGGGAACACACAGTTTCTTTTCAGTTACCAACTACACTTCATACATATATATGGGGAGGTACTAGCTCCAACTCGGTTTTACAGTGAAAACTGCAGGAACTTCAAACCGGCACTAGGAAACAGACTGAGAAACCAGAGTAAAAGTTACTCCTGCAACCCGTTCCTTTGTGCTAGATGAACGAACGTCTCTCCACATGCTCAGTTCTGAGAGATAAGTGTGTGTGAAAGCCGTCCTTCACCTAGCTTGTTGGGAACACAAAGTTTCTTTGCAGTTGCAAACTCCACTCCATACAGTATATATGGGAGAGATAGTAGCTCCAACTCGGTATTAATGTGAAAACTGCAGGAACTTAAACCGGCACTAAGAAACAGACTTAGAAAACAGAGTAAAATTTCTCCTGCAACCTTTTCACTGTGTGCTACATGAACGAACGTCTCTCCACATGCTCAGTTCTGAGATTAAGTGTGTGTGAAAGCCGTCCTTCACCTAGCTTGTAGGGAACACTAAGTTACTTTTAAGTTGCCAACTCCACTCCATACATATATATGGGGAGGTACTAGCTCCAACTCGGTTTTACAGTGAAAACTGCAGGAACTTCAAACCGGCACTAGGAAACAGACTGAGAATGCAGAGTAAAAGTTTCTACTGCATACCGTTCCCTCTTTGCTAGATGAAAGAACGTCTCTCCACATGCTCAGTTCTGAGAGATATGTATATGTTAAAGCCGTCCTTCACCTAGCTTGTTGGGAACACAAAGTTTCTTTGCAGTTGCCAAATCCACTCCATACATATATATGGGGAGGTTCTAGCTCCAACTCGGTTTTACAGTGAAAACTGCAGGAATTTCAAACCGGCACTAGGAAACAGACTGAGAAACCAGAGTAAAAGTTTCTCCTGCAACCCGTTCCATTTCTGCTAGATGAACGAACTTCTCTCCACATGTTCATTTCTGAGAGATAAATGTGTGTGAAAGCCGTCCTTCACTAAGCTTGTTGGGAACACAAAGTTCCTTTGCAGTTGCCAAATCCAATCCATACAAATATATGGGGAGGTACTAGCTCCAACTCGGTTTTAAAGTGAAAACTGCAGGAAATTCACACCGGCACAAGGAAACAGACTGAGAACCCAGAATAAAGGTTTCTCCTGCAACAGGTTCCATTTGAGCTAGATGAAGGAACGTCTCTCCACATGCTCAGTTCTGAGAGATAATTGTGTGTGAAAGCCGTCCTACACCTAGCTTGTTGGGAACACAAAGTTACTTTGCAGTTGCAAACTCCAATTCATACATATATATGGGGAGGTTTAAGCTCCAACTCGGTTTTACAGTGAAACCTGCAGGAACTTCAATCCGGCACTAGGAAACACACTGAGAATCCAGAGTAAAAGTTTCTACTGCAACACTTTCCATTTGTTCTAGATGAACGAACGTGTTTCACATGTTCAGTTCTGAGAGATAAGTGTGTGTGAATGCCGTCCTTCACCTAGCTTGTTGGGAACACAAAGTTTCTTTGCAGTTGCAAACTCCACTCCATACATATATATAGGGAGGTACCAACTCCAACTCGGTTTTACAGTGAAAACTGCATGAACTTCAAACCGGCATAGGAAACAGACTGAGAAACCAGAGTATAAGTTTCTCCTGCAACACGTTCCCTTTGTGCAAAGATGAACGAACGTCTCTCCACATGCTCAGATTCTGAGGGATGAGTTTGTGTGAAAGCCGTCATTCAACTAGCCTGTTGGGAAAACAAAGTTTCCTTTAAGTTGCCAACTCCACTCCATACATATATATGGGGAACTACTAGCTCCAACTCGGTTTTACAGTGAAACATGCAGGAACTTCAAACCGGCACTAGGAAACACACTGAGAATCCAGAGTAAAAGTTTCTACTGCAACACTTTCCCTTTGTTCTAGATGAAAGAACGTGTTTCACATGTTCAGTTCTGAGAGATAAGTGTGTGTGAAAGCCGTCCTTCACCTAGCTTGTTGGGAACACAAAGTTTCTTTGCAGTTGCAAACTCCAATTCATACATATATATGAAGGTACTAGCTCCAACTCGGTTTTACAGTGAAAACTGATTAACTTCAAACCGGCATAGGAAACAGACTGAGAAACCAGAGTAAAAGTTTCTCCAGCAACCCGTTCCCTTTTTGCTAGATGAACGAACGTCTCTCCACATGCTCAGTTCTGAGAGATAAGTGTGTGTGAAAGCCTTCCTTCACCTAGCTTGTTGGGAACACAAAGTTCCTTTGCAGTTGCCAAATCCACTCCATACAAATATATGGGGAGGTACTAGCTCCAACTCGGTTTTACAGTGAAAACTGCAGGAACTTCAAACCGGCACTAGGAAACTGACTGAGAAATCTGAGTAAAAGTTTCTCCTGCAAAACCTTCCCTTTGGGCTAGATGAACGAACGTCTCTCCACATGTCCAGTTCTGAAATATATGTGTGAGTGAAAGCCGTCCTTCACCTAGCTAGTTGGAAACAGAAAGTTTCTTTGCAGTTGCCAAGTACCCTCCTTACATATATATCGGGAGGTACTAGCTCCAACTCGTTTTTACAGTGAAACCTGCAGTAACTTCAAACCGGCACTAAAAAAACAGACTGAGAAAATAAAATAAAATTTTCTCCTGCAACCCGTTCCCTTTGTGCTAGATGAACGAACGTCTCTCCACATGCTCAGTTCTGAGAGATAAGTGTGTGTGAAAGCCGTCCTTCACCTAGCTTGTTGGGAACACAAAGTTTCTTTTCAGTTGCCAACTCCACTCCATACATACATATGGGGACGTACTAGCTCCAAATCGGTTTTACAGTGAAAACTGCAGGAACTTCAAACCGGCACTAGGAAACAGACTGAGAAATCTGGGTAAAAGTTTCTCCTGCAACACATCCATTTGTGCTGGATGAACGAACTTCTCTCCACATGCTCATTTTTGAGATATAAGTGAGTGTCAAAGCCGTCCTTCACCTAGCTTGTTGGGAACACAAAGTTTCTTTGCAGTTGCAAACTCCAATTCATACATATATATGGGGAGGTACTAGCTCCAACTCGGTTTTAAAGTGAAAACTGCAGGAACTTCAAACCGGCACTAGGAAACAGACTGAGAAACCAGAGTAAAAGTTACTCCTGCAAACCCGTTCCCTTTGTGCTAGATGAACGAACGTCTCTCCACATGCTCAGTTCTGAGAGATAAGTGTGTGTGAAAGCCGTCCTTCACCTAGCTTGTTGGGAACACAAAGTTTCTTTTCAGTTGCCAACTCCACTCCATACATATATATGGGGAGGTACTAAGCTCCAACTCGGTTTTACAGTGAAAACTGCAGGAACTTCAAACCGGCACTAGGAAACAGACTGAGAAACCAGAGTAAAAGTTTCTCCTGCAACCCGTTCCATTTGTGCTAGATGAACGAACGTCTCTCCACATGCTCAGTTCTGAGAGATAAGTGTGTGTGAAAGCCGTCCTTCACCTAGCTTGTTGGGAACACAAAGTTTCTTTTCAGTTGCAAACTCCACTCCATACATATATATGGGGACGGTACTAGCTCCAACTCGGTTTTACAGTGAAAAACTGCAGGAACTTCAAACCGGCACTAGGAAACAGACTGAGAAACCAGAGTAAAAGTTCTCCTGCAACCCGTTCCCTTTGTGCTAGATGAACGAACGTCTCTCCACATGCTCAGTTCTGAGAGATAAGTGTGTGTGAAAGCCGTCCTTCACCTAGCTTGTTGGGAACACAAAGTTTCTTTTCAGTTGCAAACTCCACTCCATACATATATATGGGGAGGTACTAGCTCCAACTCGGTTTTACAGTGAAAACTGCAGGAACTTCAAACCGGCACTAGGAAACAGACTGAGAAACCAGAGTAAAAGTTTCTCCTGCAAACCGTTCCCTTTGTGCTAGATGAACGAACGTCTCTCCACATGCTCAGTTCTGAGAGATAAGTGTGTGTGAAAGCCGTCCTTCACCTAGCTTGTTGGGAACACAAAGTTTCTTTTCAGTTGCCAACTCCACTCCATACATATATATGGGGAGGTACTAGCTCCAACTCGGTTTTACAGTGAAAACTGCAGGAACTTCAAACCGGCACTAGGAAACAGACTGAGAAACCAGAGTAAAAGTTTCTCCTGCAACCCGTTCCCTTTGTGCTAGATGAACGAACGTCTCTCCACATGCTCAGTTCTGAGAGATAAGTGTGTGTGAAAGCCGTCCTTCACCTAGCTTGTTGGGAACACAAAGTTTCTTTTCAGTTGCAACTCCACTCCATACATATATATGGGGAGGTACTAGCTCCAACTCGGTTTTACAGTGAAAACTGCAGGAACTTCAAACCGGCACTAGGAAACAGACTGAGAAACCAGAGTAAAAGTTTCTCCTGCAACCCGTTCCCTTTGTGCTAGATGAACGAACGTCTCTCCACATGCTCAGTTCTGAGAGATAAGTGTGTGTGAAAGCCGTCCTTCACCTAGCTTGTTGGGAACACAAAGTTTCTTTTCAGTTGCAAACTCCACTCCATACATATATATGGGGAGGTACTAGCTCCAACTCGGTTTTACAGTGAAAACTGCAGGAACTTCAAACCGGCACTAGGAAACAGACTGAGAAACCAGAGTAAAAGTTTCTCCTGCAACCCGTTCCCTTTGTGCTAGATGAACGAACGTCTCTCCACATGCTCAGTTCTGAGAGATAAGTGTGTGTGAAAGCCGTCCTTCACCTAGCTTGTTGGGAACACAAAGTTTCTTTTCAGTTGCCAACTCCACTCCATACATATATATGGGGAGGTACTAGCTCCAACTCGGTTTTACAGTGAAAACTGCAGGAACTTCAAACCGGCACTAGGAAACAGACTGAGAAATCAGAGTAAAAGTTTCTCCTGCAACCCGTTCCCTTTGTGCTAGATGAACGAACGTCTCTCCACATGCTCAGTTCTGAGAGATAAGTGTGTGTGAAGCCGTCCTTCACCTAGCTTGTTTAGGAACACAAAGTTTCTTTTCAGTTGCAAACTCCACTCCATACATATATATGGGGAGGTACTAGCTCCAACTCGGTTTTACAGTGAAACTGCAGGAACTTCAAACGGCACTAGGAAACAGACTGAGAAACCAGAGTAAAAGTTTCTCCTGCAACCCGTTCCCTTTGTGCTAGATGAACGAACGTCTCTCCACATGCTCAGTTCTGAGAGATAAGTGTGTGTGAAAGCCGTCCTTCACCTAGCTTGTTGGGAACACAAAGTTTCTTTTCAGTTGCAACTCCACTCCATACATATATATGGGGAGGTACTAGCTCCAACTCGGTTTTACAGTGAAAACTGCAGGAACTTCAAACCGGCACTAGGAAACAGACTGAGAAACCAGAGTAAAAGTTTCTCCTGCAACCCGTTCCCTTTGTGCTAGATGAACGAACGTCTCTCCACATGCTCAGTTCTGAGAGATAAGTGTGTGTGAAAGCCGTCCTTCACCTAGCTTGTTGGGAACACAAAGTTTCTTTTCAGTTGCAAACTCCACTCCATACATATATATGGGGAGGTACTAGCTCCAACTCGGTTTTACAGTGAAAACTGCAGGAACTTCAAACCGGCACTAGGAAACAGACTGAGAAACCAGAGTAAAAGTTTCTCCTGCAACCCGTTCCCTTTGTGCTAGATGAACGAACGTCTCTCCACATGCTCAGTTCTGAGAGATAAGTGTGTGTGAAAGCCGTCCTTCACCTAGCTTGTTGGGAACACAAAGTTTCTTTTCAGTTGCAAACTCCACTCCATACATATATATGGGGAGGTACTAGCTCCAACTCGGTTTTACAGTGAAAACTGCAGGAACTTCAAACCGGCACTAGGAAACAGACTGAGAAACCAGAGTAAAAGTTTCTCCTGCAACCCGTTCCCTTTGTGCTAGATGAACGAACGTCTCTCCACATGCTCAGTTCTGAGAGATAAGTGTGTGTGAAAGCCGTCCTTCACCTAGCTTGTTGGGAACACAAAGTTTCTTTTCAGTTGCAAACTCCACTCCATACATATATATGGGGAGGTACTAGCTCCAACTCGGTTTTACAGTGAAAACTGCAGGAACTTCAAACCGGCACTAGGAAACAGACTGAGAAACCAGAGTAAAAGTTTCTCCTGCAACCCGTTCCCTTTGTGCTAGATGAACGAACGTCTCTCCACATGCTCAGTTCTGAGAGATAAGTGTGTGTGAAAGCCGTCCTTCACCTAGCTTGTTGGGAACACAAAGTTTCTTTTCAGTTGCAAACTCCACTCCATACATATATATGGGGAGGTACTAGCTCCAACTCGGTTTTACAGTGAAAACTGCAGGAACTTCAAACCGGCACTAGGAAACAGACTGAGAAACCAGAGTAAAAGTTTCTCCTGCAACCCGTTCCCTTTGTGCTAGATGAACGAACGTCTCTCCACATGCTCAGTTCTGAGAGATAAGTGTGTGTGAAAGCCGTCCTTCACCTAGCTTGTTGGGAACACAAAGTTTCTTTTCAGTTGCAAACTCCACTCCATACATATATATGGGGAGGTACTAGCTCCAACTCGGTTTTACAGTGAAAACTGCAGGAACTTCAAACCGGCACTAGGAAACAGACTGAGAAACCAGAGTAAAAGTTTCTCCTGCAACCCGTTCCCTTTGTGCTAGATGAACGAACGTCTCTCCACATGCTCAGTTCTGAGAGATAAGTGTGTGTGAAAGCCGTCCTTCACCTAGCTTGTTGGGAACACAAAGTTTCTTTTCAGTTGCAAACTCCACTCCATACATATATATGGGGAGGTACTAGCTCCAACTCGGTTTTACAGTGAAAACTGCAGGAACTTCAAACCGGCACTAGGAAACAGACTGAGAAACCAGAGTAAAAGTTTCTCCTGCAACCCGTTCCCTTTGTGCTAGATGAACGAACGTCTCTCCACATGCTCAGTTCTGAGAGATAAGTGTGTGTGAAAGCCGTCCTTCACCTAGCTTGTTGGGAACACAAAGTTTCTTTTCAGTTGCAAACTCCACTCCATACATATATATGGGGAGGTACTAGCTCCAACTCGGTTTTACAGTGAAAACTGCAGGAACTTCAAACCGGCACTAGGAAACAGACTGAGAAACCAGAGTAAAAGTTTCTCCTGCAACCCGTTCCCTTTGTGCTAGATGAACGAACGTCTCTCCACATGCTCAGTTCTGAGAGATAAGTGTGTGTGAAAGCCGTCCTTCACCTAGCTTGTTGGGAACACAAAGTTTCTTTTCAGTTGCAAACTCCACTCCATACATATATATGGGGAGGTACTAGCTCCAACTCGGTTTTACAGTGAAAACTGCAGGAACTTCAAACCGGCACTAGGAAACAGACTGAGAAACCAGAGTAAAAGTTTCTCCTGCAACCCGTTCCCTTTGTGCTAGATGAACGAACGTCTCTCCACATGCTCAGTTCTGAGAGATAAGTGTGTGTGAAAGCCGTCCTTCACCTAGCTTGTTGGGAACACAAAGTTTCTTTTCAGTTGCAAACTCCACTCCATACATATATATGGGGAGGTACTAGCTCCAACTCGGTTTTACAGTGAAAACTGCAGGAACTTCAAACCGGCACTAGGAAACAGACTGAGAAACCAGAGTAAAAGTTTCTCCTGCAACCCGTTCCCTTTGTGCTAGATGAACGAACGTCTCTCCACATGCTCAGTTCTGAGAGATAAGTGTGTGTGAAAGCCGTCCTTCACCTAGCTTGTTGGGAACACAAAGTTTCTTTTCAGTTGCAAACTCCACTCCATACATATATATGGGGAGGTACTAGCTCCAACTCGGTTTTACAGTGAAAACTGCAGGAACTTCAAACCGGCACTAGGAAACAGACTGAGAAACCAGAGTAAAAGTTTCTCCTGCAACCCGTTCCCTTTGTGCTAGATGAACGAACGTCTCTCCACATGCTCAGTTCTGAGAGATAAGTGTGTGTGAAAGCCGTCCTTCACCTAGCTTGTTGGGAACACAAAGTTTCTTTTCAGTTGCAAACTCCACTCCATACATATATATGGGGAGGTACTAGCTCCAACTCGGTTTTACAGTGAAAACTGCAGGAACTTCAAACCGGCACTAGGAAACAGACTGAGAAACCAGAGTAAAAGTTTCTCCTGCAACCCGTTCCCTTTGTGCTAGATGAACGAACGTCTCTCCACATGCTCAGTTCTGAGAGATAAGTGTGTGTGAAAGCCGTCCTTCACCTAGCTTGTTGGGAACACAAAGTTTCTTTTCAGTTGCAAACTCCACTCCATACATATATATGGGGAGGTACTAGCTCCAACTCGGTTTTACAGTG
This sequence comes from Camelus ferus, assembly GCF_009834535.1. Lineage (NCBI taxonomy): Eukaryota > Metazoa > Chordata > Mammalia > Artiodactyla > Camelidae > Camelus > Camelus ferus. Next base: position 46,876 of record NW_022587786.1, read on the forward strand.
AAAACTGCAGGAACTTCAAACCGGCACTAGGAAACAGACTGAGAAACCAGAGTAAAAGTTTCTCCTGCAACCCGTTCCCTTTGTGCTAGATGAACGAACGTCTCTCCACATGCTCAGTTCTGAGAGATAAGTGTGTGTGAAAGCCGTCCTTCACCTAGCTTGTTGGGAACACAAAGTTTCTTTTCAGTTGCAAACTCCACTCCATACATATATATGGGGAGGTACTAGCTCCAACTCGGTTTTACAGTGAAAACTGCAGGAACTTCAAACCGGCACTAGGAAACAGACTGAGAAACCAGAGTAAAAGTTTCTCCTGCAACCCGTTCCCTTTGTGCTAGATGAACGAACGTCTCTCCACATGCTCAGTTCTGAGAGATAAGTGTGTGTGAAAGCCGTCCTTCACCTAGCTTGTTGGGAACACAAAGTTTCTTTTCAGTTGCAAACTCCACTCCATACATATATATGGGGAGGTACTAGCTCCAACTCGGTTTTACAGTGAAAACTGCAGGAACTTCAAACCGGCACTAGGAAACAGACTGAGAAACCAGAGTAAAAGTTTCTCCTGCAACCCGTTCCCTTTGTGCTAGATGAACGAACGTCTCTCCACATGCTCAGTTCTGAGAGATAAGTGTGTGTGAAAGCCGTCCTTCACCTAGCTTGTTGGGAACACAAAGTTTCTTTTCAGTTGCAAACTCCACTCCATACATATATATGGGGAGGTACTAGCTCCAACTCGGTTTTACAGTGAAAACTGCAGGAACTTCAAACCGGCACTAGGAAACAGACTGAGAAACCAGAGTAAAAGTTTCTCCTGCAACCCGTTCCCTTTGTGCTAGATGAACGAACGTCTCTCCACATGCTCAGTTCTGAGAGATAAGTGTGTGTGAAAGCCGTCCTTCACCTAGCTTGTTGGGAACACAAAGTTTCTTTTCAGTTGCAAACTCCACTCCATACATATATATGGGGAGGTACTAGCTCCAACTCGGTTTTACAGTGAAAACTGCAGGAACTTCAAACCGGCACTAGGAAACAGACTGAGAAACCAGAGTAAAAGTTTCTCCTGCAACCCGTTCCATTTGTGCTAGATGAACGAACGTCTCTCCACATGCTCAGTTCTGAGAGATAAGTGTGTGTGAAAGCCGTCCTTCACCTAGCTTGTTGGGAACACAAAGTTTCTTTTCAGTTGCAAACTCCACTCCATACATATATATGGGGAGGTACTAGCTCCAACTCGGTTTTACAGTGAAAACTGCAGGAACTTCAAACCGGCACTAGGAAACAGACTGAGAAACCAGAGTAAAAGTTTCTCCTGCAACCCGTTCCCTTTGTGCTAGATGAACGAACGTCTCTCCACATGCTCAGTTCTGAGAGATAAGTGTGTGTGAAAGCCGTCCTTCACCTAGCTTGTTGGGAACACAAAGTTTCTTTTCAGTTGCAAACTCCACTCCATACATATATATGGGGAGGTACTAGCTCCAACTCGGTTTTACAGTGAAAACTGCAGGAACTTCAAACCGGCACTAGGAAACAGACTGAGAAACCAGAGTAAAAGTTTCTCCTGCAACCCGTTCCCTTTGTGCTAGATGAACGAACGTCTCTCCACATGCTCAGTTCTGAGAGATAAGTGTGTGTGAAAGCCGTCCTTCACCTAGCTTGTTGGGAACACAAAGTTTCTTTTCAGTTGCAAACTCCACTCCATACATATATATGGGGAGGTACTAGCTCCAACTCGGTTTTACAGTGAAAACTGCAGGAACTTCAAACCGGCACTAGGAAACAGACTGAGAAACCAGAGTAAAAGTTTCTCCTGCAACCCGTTCCCTTTGTGCTAGATGAACGAACGTCTCTCCACATGCTCAGTTCTGAGAGATAAGTGTGTGTGAAAGCCGTCCTTCACCTAGCTTGTTGGGAACACAAAGTTTCTTTTCAGTTGCAAACTCCACTCCATACATATATATGGGGAGGTACTAGCTCCAACTCGGTTTTACAGTGAAAACTGCAGGAACTTCAAACCGGCACTAGGAAACAGACTGAGAAACCAGAGTAAAAGTTTCTCCTGCAACCCGTTCCCTTTGTGCTAGATGAACGAACGTCTCTCCACATGCTCAGTTCTGAGAGATAAGTGTGTGTGAAAGCCGTCCTTCACCTAGCTTGTTGGGAACACAAAGTTTCTTTTCAGTTGCAAACTCCACTCCATACATATATATGGGGAGGTACTAGCTCCAACTCGGTTTTACAGTGAAAACTGCAGGAACTTCAAACCGGCACTAGGAAACAGACTGAGAAACCAGAGTAAAAGTTTCTCCTGCAACCCGTTCCCTTTGTGCTAGATGAACGAACGTCTCTCCACATGCTCAGTTCTGAGAGATAAGTGTGTGTGAAAGCCGTCCTTCACCTAGCTTGTTGGGAACACAAAGTTTCTTTTCAGTTGCAAACTCCACTCCATACATATATATGGGGAGGTACTAGCTCCAACTCGGTTTTACAGTGAAAACTGCAGGAACTTCAAACCGGCACTAGGAAACAGACTGAGAAACCAGAGTAAAAGTTTCTCCTGCAACCCGTTCCCTTTGTGCTAGATGAACGAACGTCTCTCCACATGCTCAGTTCTGAGAGATAAGTGTGTGTGAAAGCCGTCCTTCACCTAGCTTGTTGGGAACACAAAGTTTCTTTTCAGTTGCAAACTCCACTCCATACATATATATGGGGAGGTACTAGCTCCAACTCGGTTTTACAGTGAAAACTGCAGGAACTTCAAACCGGCACTAGGAAACAGACTGAGAAACCAGAGTAAAAGTTTCTCCTGCAACCCGTTCCCTTTGTGCTAGATGAACGAACGTCTCTCCACATGCTCAGTTCTGAGAGATAAGTGTGTGTGAAAGCCGTCCTTCACCTAGCTTGTTGGGAACACAAAGTTTCTTTTCAGTTGCAAACTCCACTCCATACATATATATGGGGAGGTACTAGCTCCAACTCGGTTTTACAGTGAAAACTGCAGGAACTTCAAACCGGCACTAGGAAACAGACTGAGAAACCAGAGTAAAAGTTTCTCCTGCAACCCGTTCCCTTTGTGCTAGATGAACGAACGTCTCTCCACATGCTCAGTTCTGAGAGATAAGTGTGTGTGAAAGCCGTCCTTCACCTAGCTTGTTGGGAACACAAAGTTTCTTTTCAGTTGCAAACTCCACTCCATACATATATATGGGGAGGTACTAGCTCCAACTCGGTTTTACAGTGAAAACTGCAGGAACTTCAAACCGGCACTAGGAAACAGACTGAGAAACCAGAGTAAAAGTTTCTCCTGCAACCCGTTCCCTTTGTGCTAGATGAACGAACGTCTCTCCACATGCTCAGTTCTGAGAGATAAGTGTGTGTGAAAGCCGTCCTTCACCTAGCTTGTTGGGAACACAAAGTTTCTTTTCAGTTGCAAACTCCACTCCATACATATATATGGGGAGGTACTAGCTCCAACTCGGTTTTACAGTGAAAACTGCAGGAACTTCAAACCGGCACTAGGAAACAGACTGAGAAACCAGAGTAAAAGTTTCTCCTGCAAACCGTTCCCTTTGTGCTAGATGAACGAACGTCTCTCCACATGCTCAGTTCTGAGAGATAGTGTGTGTGAAAGCCGTCCTTCACCTAGCTTGTTGGGAACACAAAGTTTCTTTTCAGTTGCAAACTCCACTCCATACATATATATGGGGAGGTACTAGCTCCAACTCGGTTTTACAGTGAAAACTGCAGGAACTTCAAACCGGCACTAGGAAACAGACTGAGAAACCAGAGTAAAAGTTTCTCCTGCAACCCGTTCCCTTTGTGCTAGATGAACGAACGTCTCTCCACATGCTCAGTTCTGAGAGATAAGTGTGTGTGAAAGCCGTCCTTCACCTAGCTTGTTGGGAACACAAAGTTTCTTTTCAGTTGCAAACTCCACTCCATACATATATATGGGGAGGTACTAGCTCCAACTCGGTTTTACAGTGAAAACTGCAGGAACTTCAAACCGGCACTAGGAAACAGACTGAGAAACCAGAGTAAAAGTTTCTCCTGCAACCCGTTCCCTTTGTGCTAGATGAACGAACGTCTCTCCACATGCTCAGTTCTGAGAGATAAGTGTGTGTGAAAGCCGTCCTTCACCTAGCTTGTTGGGAACACAAAGTTTCTTTTCAGTTGCAAACTCCACTCCATACATATATATGGGGAGGTACTAGCTCCAACTCGGTTTTACAGTGAAAACTGCAGGAACTTCAAACCGGCACTAGGAAACAGACTGAGAAACCAGAGTAAAAGTTTCTCCTGCAACCCGTTCCCTTTGTGCTAGATGAACGAACGTCTCTCCACATGCTCAGTTCTGAGAGATAAGTGTGTGTGAAAGCCGTCCTTCACCTAGCTTGTTGGGAACACAAAGTTTCTTTTCAGTTGCAAACTCCACTCCATACATATATATGGGGAGGTACTAAGCTCCAACTCGGTTTTACAGTGAAAACTGCAGGAACTTCAAACCGGCACTAGGAAACAGACTGAGAAACCAGAGTAAAAGTTTCTCCTGCAACCCGTTCCCTTTGTGCTAGATGAACGAACGTCTCTCCACATGCTCAGTTCTGAGAGATAAGTGTGTGTGAAAGCCGTCCTTCACCTAGCTTGTTGGGAACACAAAGTTTCTTTTCAGTTGCAAACTCCACTCCATACATATATATGGGGAGGTACTAGCTCCAACTCGGTTTTACAGTGAAAACTGCAGGAACTTCAAACCGGCACTAGGAAACAGACTGAGAAACCAGAGTAAAAGTTTCTCCTGCAAACCGTTCCATTTGTGCTAGATGAACGAACGTCTCTCCACATGCTCAGTTCTGAGAGATAAGTGTGTGTGAAAGCCGTCCTTCACCTAGCTTGTTGGGAACACAAAGTTTCTTTTCAGTTGCAAACTCCACTCCATACATATATGGGGAGGTACTAGCTCCAACTCGGTTTTACAGTGAAAACTGCAGGAACTTCAAACCGGCACTAGGAAACAGACTGAGAAACCAGAGTAAAAGTTTCTCCTGCAACCCGTTCCCTTTGTGCTAGATGAACGAACGTCTCTCCACATGCTCAGTTCTGAGAGATAAGTGTGTGTGAAAGCCGTCCTTCACCTAGCTTGTTGGGAACACAAAGTTTCTTTTCAGTTGCAAACTCCACTCCATACATATATATGGGGAGGTACTAGCTCCAACTCGGTTTTACAGTGAAAACTGCAGGAACTTCAAACCGGCACTAGGAAACAGACTGAGAAATCTAGTAAAAGTTTCTCCTGCAAACCCGTTCCCTTTGTGCTAGATGAACGAACGTCTCTCCACATGCTCAGTTCTGAGAGATAAGTGTGTGTGAAAGCCGTCCTTCACCTAGCTTGTTGGGAACACAAAGTTTCTTTTCAGTTGCCAACTCCACTCCATACATATATATGGGGAGGTACTAGCTCCAAATCGGTTTTACAGTGAAAACTGCAGGAACTTCAAACCGGCACTAGGAAACAGACTGAGAAACCAGAGTAAAAGTTTCTCCTGCAACCCGTTCCCTTTGTGCTAGATGAACGAACGTCTCTCCACATGCTCAGTTCTGAGAGATAAGTGTGTGTGAAAGCCGTCCTTCACCTAGCTTGTTGGGAACACAAAGTTTCTTTTCAGTTGCAAACTCCACTCCATACATATATATGGGGAGGTACTAGCTCCAACTCGATTTTAAAGTGAAAACTGCAGGAACTTCAAACCGGCACTAGGAAACAGACTGAGAATCCAGAGTAAAAGTTTCTCCTGCAACCCGTTCCCTTTGTGCTAGATGAACGAACGTCTCTCCACATGCTCAGTTCTGAGAGATAAGTGCTGTGTGAAAGCCGTCCTTCACCTAGTTTGTTGCGAACACACAGTTTCCTTTTCAGTTGCCAATCTCCTCTCCATACATATATATGGGGAGGTATTAGCTCCAACTCGGTTTTACAGTGAAAACTGCAGGAACTTCAAACCGGCACTAGGAAACAGACTGAGAAATCTGAGTAAAAGTTTCTCCTGCAACCCGTTCCCTTCGTGCTAGATGAACGAATGTCTCTCCACATGCTAATTTCTGAGAGATAAGTGTGTGTGAATGCCTTCCTTCACCTAGCTTGTTGGGAACACAAAGTTTCTTTGGAGTAGCAAACTCCAATTCCATACATATATATGGGGAGGTACTAGCTCCAACTCGGTTTTACAGTGAAAACTGCAGGAACTTCAAACCGGCATTAGGAAACAGACTGAGAAACCAGAGTAAAAGTTTCTCCTGCAACCCGTTCCCTTTGTGCTAAATGAACGAACGTCTCTCCACATGCTCAGTTCTGAGAGATAATGTGTGAGTGAAAGCCGTCCTTCACCTAGCTTGTTGGGAACACAAAGTTTCTTTTCAGTTGCCAACTCCACTCCATACATATATATGGGGAGGTACTAGCTCCAACTCGGTTTTACAGTGAAAACTGCAGGAACTTCAAACCGGCACTAGGAAACAGACTGAGAAACCAGAGTAAAAGTTACCCCTGCAACCCGTTCCCTTTTTGCTAGATGAACGAACGTCTCTCCACATGCTCAGTTCTGAGAGATAAGTGTGTGTGAAAGCCGTCCTTCACCTAGCTTGTTGGGAACACAAAGTTTCTTTTCAGTTGCCAACTCCACTCCATACATACATATGGGGACGTACTAGCTCCAACTCGGTTTTACAGTGAAAACTGCAGGAACTTCAAACCGGCACTAGGAAACAGACTGAGAAACTAGAGTAAAAGTTTCTCCTGCAACCCGTTCCATTTGTGCTAGATGAACGAACGTCTCTCCACATGCTCATTTCTGAGATATAAGTGAGTGTCAAAGCCGTCCTTCATCTAGCTTGTTGGGAACACAAAGTTTCTTTGCAGTTGCAAACTCCAATTCATACATATATATGAGGAGGTACTAGCTCCAACTCGGTTTTAAAGTGAAAACTGCAGGAACTTCAAACCGGCACTAGGAAACAGACTGAGAAACCAGAGTAAAAGTTACTCCTGCAACCCGTTCCCTTTGTTCTAGATGAACGAACGTCTCTCCACATGTTCAGTTCTGAGAGATAAGTGTGTGTGAAAGCCGTCCTTCACCTAGCTTGTTGGGAACACAAAGTTTCTTTTCAGTTGCCAACTCCACTCCTTACATATATAGGGGGAGGTACTAGCTCCAACTCGGTTTTACAGTGAAAACTGCAGGAACTTCAAACCGGCACTAGGAAACAGACTGAGAAACCAGAGTAAAAGTTTCTCCTGCAAACCGTTCCCTTTGTGCTAGATGAACGAACGTCTCTCACATGCTCAGTTCTGAGAGATAAGTGTGTGTGAAAGCCGTCCTTCACCTAGCTTGTTGGGAACACAAAGTTTCTTTTCAGTTGCAAACTCCACTCCATACATATATATGGGGAGGTACTAGCTCCAACTCGGTTTTACAGTGAAAACTGCAGGAACTTCAAACCGGCACTAGGAAACAGACTGAGAAACCAGAGTAAAAGTTTCTCCTGCAACCCGTTCCCTTTGTGCTAGATGAACGAACGTCTCTCCACATGCTCAGTTCTGAGAGATAAGTGTGTGTGAAAGCCGTCCTTCACCTAGCTTGTTGGGAACACAAAGTTTCTTTTCAGTTGCAAACTCCACTCCATACATATATATGGGGAGGTACTAGCTCCAACTCGGTTTTACAGTGAAAACTGCAGGAACTTCAAACCGGCACTAGGAAACAGACTGAGAAACCAGAGTAATAGTTTCTCCTGCAACCCGTTCCCTTTGTGCTAGATGAACGAACGTCTCTCCACATGCTCAGTTCTGAGAGATAAGTGTGTGTGAAAGCCGTCCTTCACCTAGCTTGTTGGGAACAAAAAGATTTTTTCAGTGGCCAACTCCACTCCACACATATATATGGGGACGTAGTAGCTCCAACCGGTTTTAAAGTGAAAACTGCAGGACTTCAAACCGGCACTAGGAAACAGACTGAGAACCAGAGTAAAGTTTCTCCTGCAACCCGTTCCCTTGTGCTAGATGAAACGAACGTCTCTCCACATGCTAAGTTCTGAGAGATAAGTGTGTCGTGAATGCCGTCCTTCACCTAGCTGTCTTGGGAATCACAGATGTCTCTTGACAGTGACAAACTTCCAATTCCATACCATATATAAGGGGTAGGTACTAGACTCCAACTCGGTTTTACAGTGAAAGCTGCAGGAACTTCAAACCTGCACTAGGAAACAGACTGAGAAACCAGAGTAAATGTTTCTCCTGCACCCGTTCCCTTTGTGCTAATGAACAGAACGTCTCTCCACATGCTCAGTTCTGAGAGATAAGTGTGTGTGAAAGCCGTCCTTCACCTAGCTTGTTGGGAAACACAAGTTTCTTTTCAGTTGCCAAACTCCACTCCATACATATATATGGGAGGTAATAAGCTCCAACGTCGGTTTTACAAGTGAAAACTGCAGGAACTTCAACCGGCACTAGGAAACAGACTGAGAAACAGAAGGAAAATGTTTCTCTGCAATCCGTTCCCTTTGTGTTAGATGACGAACGTCTCTCCCATGCTCAGTTCTGAGAGATAATGTGTGTGTGAAGCCGTCCTTCACCTAGCTTGTTGGGAACACAAAGGTTTCTTTTCAGTTGCCATCTCCACTCATACAGATATATGGGGAGGTACGTTACTATGCTCCAACTACTCGGTGTTTAACAAGTGAAAAATGCAGGGAACTTCAAACCGCACTAGGAAACCTGACTGAGAATCTCAGGTAAAAGTTTCTCCTGCAACCCTTCCCTTTGTGCTAGATGAACGAACGTCTCTCCACATGCTCAGTTCTGAGAGATAAGTGTGGTGTGAAAGCCGTCCTTCACCTAGCTTGTTGGGAACACAAGTTTCTTTTCAGTTGCCAACTCCACTCCATACATATATATGGGGAGGTACTAGCTCCAACTCGGTTTTACAGTGAAAACTGCAGGAACTTCAAACCGTACTAGGAAACAGACTGAGAATCCAGAGTAAAAGTTTCTCCTGCAACCACTTTCCCTTTGTCTAGATGACGAACGTCTCTCCACATGCTCAGTTCTGAGAGATAAGTGTGTGTGAAAGCCGTCCTCACCTAGCTTGTTGGGAACACAAAGTTTCTTTTCAGTTGCAACTCCACTCCATACATATATGGGTGAGTAACTAGCTCCAACTCTGGTTTTACAGTGAAAAGCTGCAGGACTTCAACCGGCACTATGAAACAGACTGAGAAACCAGAGTAAAGTTTCTCCTGCAACCCGTTCCCTTTGTGCTAGAATGAACGAACGTCTCTCACATGCTCAGTTCTGAGAGATAAGTGTGTGTGAAAGCCGTCCTTCACCTAGCTTGTTGGGAACACAAGTTTCTTTCAGTTGCCACTCCACTCCAGACGTATATGAAGACGTACTAGCTCCAACAAGGTTTTACCTGAAAAACTGCAGGAACTCAAACCGGCACTAGGAAACAGACTGAGAATCCAGAGTAAAAGTTTCTCCTGCAACCCGTTCCATTTGTGCTGGATGAACGAACGTCTCTCCACATGCCATTTCTGAGATAGAGTGAGTGTCAAGCCGTCCTTCACCTAGCTTGTTGGGAACACAAAGTTTTCTTGCAGTTGCAAACTCCAATTCCTACATATATATGGGGGGTAACTAGCTCCAACTCGGTTTTAAAGTGAAAACTGCAGGAACTTCAACCCGGCACTAGGAAACAGACGAGGACCCCAGAGTAAAAGTTACTCCTGCAACCCG
>NW_022587787.1:0-56554 GCF_009834535.1 Camelus ferus
AATATCCGTCTTTTTTGCTCTTAGTATAGTTTTGTAGAACTACTTGTTTTTATACGGGCTTATGCCTTTCTTCCATGTAGGTTGAAATTCACATTCATTCTTTTATTGGAAATAGACTCAATCTTTATAAAGGAATATGAATCGATTTTATACAAAATAGGCATTTGGGTTTGGTCATGATATGCTTTTTTAATGAATATTTTTCTATCTTTTTGCTCACATCTGTTCTCTGAATACATGCGTGTTGAGTACATGCAAGGAGCAATACTTGGTCGGTGTTTGCTGAATGATACTTGACACCCTTTGAGTATTTTGTTTTGAATTATTATGGTTCCTTTGCATATATGTCAGCCAACAGTACTCTTTGTTTTTTATTAGATATTTGATTGTTTGCTTGTTGTTGGTTTTGCAAACACATTAGGCCATGCATCACTCCATTGCATTAAACAGAGAGTCATGTAAGATGATTCAGTTAGTATAGTGCTGAAAATATCCTAAGTTTTCCTTCTTCCCTCTCCCAAATTAGGGATTTGTTGTCCTCCTTGGCTTCTACTTGTTTACTCTCTACAACTCATGGCTCTTCATGCATTTCAATTGATGTTTTTCTCATTTCCATTTCATGTTGCTACTTTTCTCTTCAGGGTAGAATTATCAATCTTTGTTTAAGTATAAGTTTTGAACTGTTGAATTCTATTCAGATTTGCCAGTCTTTGAAATTGTCTAGATGTGCCATTATCAGATATGTCGTTTTTGTGGCATATGCTTCTCTAGATTGCAGCTTTTTCTCACTCTGCTTTTGGTGTATGTCTTGGCACTCCTTCCTGTCCTGCAATATTTGTGTCGAGTTATCAGCTGAAACACTTCCAGAGTTTCTGTTGTGACTACTTTTCTATTCAGGGTAGAATTCTCAATCTTTCTTTTAGGATAAGTATTTAAATGCTGAATTATTTTACACTTTGCCGATCTGTGAATATGCCAAGATCTTTCGTTAATGTTAATGGCTGTCTTGTGGCATAGGCTACCGTATAATGCAGCTTGTCTCATTCATGATTTGGACTATGTCTTGACACTCCTTCCTGTATTGCGCTATTTCTGTCTAGGTATAAGCTGAAACATCTGAGGGGGTTCTTGTGACTGAGTTGCTGTACACTACATGCATCGAAAATCACAGAATTGATCATGAAATTTGATGATTTGGATGAAAATATAGCTGCTTGTAAGTCTATTGGGATTCCAAATTATTTGGATGCTGTTTGCTCCTGGTTTCGTATAGGAGATAGTTTGTTGGCTTTCAGCAAGTTTCAGACTGATTTTTCTCCAAATACCTATCCAGAATTTGATATTTATATCTAGCTTTTCCCTATGGGGCTCTTATGAATCCTAGTCTTTCATGATTTGTCTAACCCAAGGATTCAACAGCAATATTTGCATTGGTTTACACTTGCTTTTCTATGCCATCTTCTGATACAGGGATTTCTTTTCCCTTGTGTTCACAGATATTCACGAGTCACTCTGCATTATCTAGTCTGCTTAGGACTGAATTTGGCCCTGCTATTATCTCATACATTGAGTATTCTGAATCTATTTGGCTTGTCTGAATGATTCTCTTCCCCATTTCTGGTATTGTGACTTTTGTTATTCTGAGAAACTTTTACTCCAGTGTTTCTCTCACCTCGTTTTTCAATACATGCTTTGATAATGTTTCATAATCTAGGTCTTTGAAAGTTTTATTTTGGACCTTCAATCTCTTTGAAATAGAAAATGGTACTTCCAGTTCCTTGTACAATACTTCTTTATCTCTACTGGTCTAGTACTATCAGGTATAAAATGTAGAATTGTAGGGCTTTGTAAAGTGAAAATCTTAGTCTCTTAGGTGAAGGCAATTCCATGATATTTCTCTGAGGACAAATTTTCATGCACATTGATTCCATGTCGTTTTCGTGTGTGTGTTGTCTTGTATATCTCTAACTGTTGGTGCTGCCTTTGATGTGATGAACGCACCATACTCTCATCGTATAGAACAATCTCATTTTTATTATGCTTACATCGCATTTCTGAAAGTTCAGAGGACCCTTCACCTTGTGGAAACGGAGCATTTATATATTTTCAGCTTTGCAGGCTGTTGTATGTCATTTTGAAGTGTTTTCTAAAGAGCACATTGACAGTGCGCTTGTCCTTTCTACTTCCATAAGAATGTTCCAATCTTACCAGTACTTCCCAGAGCTTCTCTTTCAACAGAAAAACCTGTGGAAACATATCTATGGATGTCATGCATCAGGGCCTGCTGCCATTTTTGCTCTAACCACATAGTTGTCCTCGGGTCTGTGCAATATCAAGGCCATCCAAAATATAGCATCTGCATTTGGGAGATAATGGTGAAGGATAAGCTTCATCTTCTCACGCTGCGGACCAAGACAAATGCTCTTTGTTCTCTCATCTTGTGGCTTGGGACCATGAAATGAAACCCAGCTGTCCCGCATCCTCTGCCTCATACCAAACCCTAATCCCAGTCCAGGCTAGGAATTTAGCTGATCTAATGGCTTTGGAAACTGATTTCAACCCCAAGGCCCCCTGGATTCCTCAGACCAGATGCATGATTTCTCTGATTGAGCCCCCACGTGCTCTATTGGCAAAATGCCAAATTTGTCCCTGGTCCTGCAGATGCAGTGAATGTGGGCATGGTACATTTCGATAAATTCTACTTGGCACACCGGAGTGTTTGCTTTCTCTTTGGGGGTTAAAGGCCAGTTTTCTCTCTGTGTAGGGCCTACCACAATCCACAACACACTCCAGATCACTGAGACAAAGCGTGTGACGTCATCCATATTACTATACCTGATTTGACGCATCCACTGCTAGCTCAAATTTGGCTGCTAATTTCCTGGCCTCACAATCAATTGTGGGGACAATTTGTGCTGATTTTTTTCAGTTGTCGGCTTAGCATCTGCTGTGCACTCTTCTAAACTCAGCGCATCGCTTTGAATCCCACGTGTCCGGTCCTCTTAACAGTGTGCCTCCAATTGAAACAGAGTTTCATCTTTGCTGCTCCATTATCAGAGGTCAGGTACTGCACTGATTTCCATTCTCTCCTTTGCTTCTCCTCCATCCACGTTTACTGAGGCTTCATACTGTCTTTGGAATTAATGGACCACTCTTAGGCAAGTCTCCTGAACCATGTGTATGGTGAGAGGGTGTTTAAAATTCTGTGTAATTGGGATCCAGTTAGCATATGATGCACTGGTACACTGCCACCTGGGCATCAATAAATCAACACTTTCCATATATAACTCGCCGAAATGGGATTCTTGTTTATCTATTTTTTCTATACAGTCATGATGTTATGTGTTTGTCCGAAGACTCCATTTTTGTCATTGTGTTGATACCTCAGTTGCAGCCTTTCAATAGTGTAATACAATTGATTTACATATATTGGGATTTATATGAAAATGAAGTTAGTTTTTGAAACATACTAAATCTACATACAATCCACACTTGTCAAATTCAGGTACCATTTTGTCAGCTCTAAGGAAAATCTAGACAGATAAAATGTAAAATACCACTCGTAATTGATGAAAGGGATAGGTAAACTCTTTACTTTTGATGCCTCCAACACCAACAGGAAACATAAAATAATTATTGTAAGCATGAAATTACCCCCACACTTGGTTTCCCTTGTGCATGTGGTGCCCTTTCCACCCAATGACACATACTGACCAATGTTGTCATTTCAAGCAGTAACATTTCTCCCCAGGAAAACACAAGGAATCTGAAACAAGATATTTAGAGTTAGGCTTGGTTCAAAAAGGAACTAGGGGCACTAGAACAATGAGAAACCTGCTGCAGCTTTGCTAGTCTATTGAGAACCATGTGCTCTTCTATCAACCATGAGAACGCTTAAACTTCCGATCATGTTGAGTAAAGCAGTTTAAGACAACGAAGTCTGCACCCACATGATATACAGCACCCGGGCTTGAATGAAGGGAAAAGACAGTCCACATTAAAAAAAAATATCCTTACATATCTACGGCGACTTTTACTGTTCACTTCACTAACTGACTGATAACAGTTACCTATTCTGTCTGGAAAACCGGAGGACTAATACATATTCAAGTTCAGTCAAAGAATCCCATCCCTTACCACACTCCCTTCACCCCAAAGAAGACATAACCCCAGAATTTGCTGAATCTCGGGGAAAGTAATCATTTCTTTGTGTGAGCTATCTATCTAAATTCTATCTATTATAGTCGAGAGTATTTGACCATTGAGGATTTCAGTGTTGTGCACAGAGTGTGAAGTTGTAGGAAAACTGGTTCTAGGAGGGGCTTGCTCTTCTCCTATTGGCTTCATTGCAGCTCAAATACTGATCTGCTGAAATGGATGCCTGAGTGGATAGGAGGGAATGGCAAGTGCTCCATCGGTATTCCCAACCCCGGGTAAATGCTTACCAGGACTACATGCATTGTGGTCTGTGTGATATTTAAGTGCCCCTTGGGACGTGTGGATTCTCACGACCTCTTTCAAGACCATGGGCAGTTTTATCAACTCTGACATCTCTTCTCTTTTAGACGTCAGGTATATTGGGCCACTTCTTGGAGCAGAGAATAGAGTACATTCTTCAAGTTCACGTTGACCCTCCACAGGTTTCTGCTAGTATCAGCCAGGCTCAAAATGTCTCATGAATGTCTTCTGAGCCTGGTATTCTGTAAAGAAGTCTTCATGCCAGTATTCTCCATTGTAGCAGAACAAGTCTCATCAATGTGTTTGCATCTCCCCTCAATCTTTGCAGCCAGCTTTTCTGAAGGCTTCTCTTCGTGTCTCCCATAAAGTCGACTTCTACATTACTGAGCAAGTCTGGAAGTTCCTCGGAGCATTACCAGGATGCTGATGACGGCCAGATCTTCCAATGTCTGACTTTTCAGTTCCTAGAACCTGACCCGTGATCTAAGGTCATTGGGCAGCAACAGTATCTCGAACTTAAAGAGCTCCCCATACAATAGACCTAAGCCAAGCTCCATGGAGGGTGTCAGCCCCTACATGACTCTGATCCACCCACAGAGCTCTGCCGAGTTACCTTGGATCGAGCAGCCACAACAAGCCTCTTGGAACACACCAAATTTCCACCTTGATTCCAACTTGTAACTGCCATCCACAAAGTTTGCAGCATCTTTTCAGTGTTGGGGGAGGGACTGCATCAGATGAGAGTTTCCTAAGTTAAAAGTGATTCTCTCCATTAGCATCCCATGGTTTTTTATTCGACCCTCTTTCCTTTAGTTCAGATCTCAATACACAATAGAGAGGTAAGTGTGTGAATTTTATGTTTATTTTTCCACACATCTTTAACCTTTCTAACAGTTAACAGTTCACAAAGACCCCACTAAAGGAATCTTATGTTTGTGTAATTGCCATTCACTCAGAATACATGTCCGTCTGTTGCTTTTCTGCTGAAACACCCACAGTCTCAAGATATTGATCCATTTGTTCATGGGGGCTGAAATTCCTAGAAATGAAGCCGATCCCATTGTACACTTTACTGTCTGTCTCTTTTGCTCTTAGTAGGGTTTTGTAAAGCTACTTGTCTTTGTTAGAGGTGTATGCCATTAGTTCTCTAACTAGGGATGAATATCACATTCAATCTTCCTGTTGGAAGAAGAGTCAATGTATATAACGGAATTTGAATCGATTTTATACAAAATAGGCATTTGGGTTTAGTCACGATATGCTCTTATGAATGAACATTTTTCAATCTTATTGCTCGCATCTGCTTTCTGAATACAAGTGTGTTGAATACACGCAAGCAGCGATACTGGTTCGGTGTGTGCTGAATGATACTTGACAGCCCTTTGAGTATTTTCTTTTGAAATCTCATGGTTCCTTTGCATATATGTCAGGTAACAGTACTCTTTGTTGTTTGTTTGTTTGATATTTTGATTGCTTTCTTGTTGTTTGTTTTGCAAACACTTTAGGCCATGCATCTCTCCATTTCCATTAAACAGAGAGCCATATATGATGATTCAGTTAGTATAGTGCTGAAAATCACCTATGTGTTCCAGCTTCCCTCTCCCATCTGTACGGATTTGATGTACTCCTTGCCTTCTACTTGTTAATTCTCTGCAACTCATGGCTCTTCTTGCATTTCCAATGAAGGTTTTCTTATTTCAATTTCATTTTGCTTCTTTTCTCTTCAGGGTAGAATTGTCAGTCTTTGTCTAAAGATAAATTTTGAAGTGCTGAATTCTATTCAGTTTGCCGGTCTGTAAATTTGTCTAGATCTGCTGTTATCAGATATGGCGTTCTTGTGGCATAGGCTACTCTAGACTGCAGCTTTTTCTCATTCAGGTTTTGGTTTATGTCCTGGCACTCCTTCCTGTCCTGCAATATTTGTGTCGTGTTATCAGCTGAAACACTTCCAGAGTTTCTGTTGTGACTACTTTTCTATTCAGGGTAGAATTCTCAATCTTTCTTTTAGGATAATTATTTAACTGCTGAATTATTTTACTCTTTGCCGATCTGTGAAATTGCCATCTGTCATTAATGGTAATGGCTGTCTTATGGCATAGGCTTCCTTATAATGCAGCTTTGTCTCATTCATGATTTGGTGTATGTCTTGGCACTCATTCCTATACTGTGATATTTCTGTCTAGGTATCAGCTGAAACACCAGTGGGGGTTCTGTTGTGACTGAGTTGCTGTCCTCTAGGTACATCGAAAATCACAGAGCTTATCATGATCTTTGATGATTTGAATGAAAATATAGCTGCTTGTAAGTCTATTGGGATTCCACATTATTTGGATGCTGTTTGTTCCTGGTTTCATATAGATGCTTGTTTCTTGACTTTCAGTAAGTTTCAGTCTTCTTTTTCACCAAATACCTATTCAGAGTTTGATTTTTATACCAGCTTTTCCCTATGGGGCTCTTATGAATTTTAGTCTTTCATGCTTTGTCTTACCCAAGGATTCAACAGCAATATTTGCATTGGTTTACACTTGCTTTTCTATGCCATCTTTTGATACAGGGATTTCTTTTCCCTTGTGTTCACAGACATTCACGAGTCCCTCTGCATTATCTAGTCTGCTTAGGACTGAATTTGGCCCTGCTATTATCTCATACATTGAGTATTCTGAATCTATTTGGCTTGTCTGAATGATTCTCTTCCCCATTTCTGGTATTGTGACTTTTGTTATTCTGAGAAACTTTTACTCCAGTGTTTCTCTCACCTCGTTTTTCAATACATTCTTTGATAATGTTTCATAATCTAGGTCTTTGAAAGCTTTATTTTGGACCTTCAATCTCTTTGAAATAGAAAATGGTACTTCCTGTTTCTTGTACTATACTTCTTTATCTCTACTGGTCTAGTACTATCAGGTATAAAATGTAGAATTGTAAGGCTTGGTAAAGTGAAAATTTTCGTCTCTTAGGTGAAGGCAATTCCATGATATTTCTGTGAGGACAAATTTTCATGCACATTGATTCCATGTCGTTTTCGTGTGTGTGTTGTCTTGTATATCTCTAACTGTTGGTGTTGCCTTTGATGTGATGAACGCACCATACTCTCATCGTATAGAACAATCTCATTTTTATTATGCTTACATCGCATTTCTGAACGTTCAGAGGACCCTTCCCCTTGTGGAAACGGAGCATTTATATATTTTCAGCTTTGCAGGCTGTTGTATGTCATTTTGAAGTGTTTTCTAAAGAGCACATTGACAGTGCTTTTCTACTTCCATAAGAATGTTCCAATCTTACCAGTACTTCCCAGAGCTTCTCTGTCAACAGGAAAACCTGTGGAAACATATCTATGGATGTCATGCATCAGGGTCTGCTGCCATTATTGCTCTAACCACATAGTTGTCCTCGGGTCTGTGCAATATCAAGGCCATCCAAAATATAGCATCTGCATTTGGGAGATAATGGTGAAGGATAAGCTTCATCTTCTCACGCTGCGGACCACGACAAATGCTCTTTGTTCTCTCATCTTGTGACTTGGGACCATGAAATGAAACCCAGCTGTCCCGCATCCTCTGCCTCATACCAAACCCTAATCCCAGTCCAGGCTAGGAATTTAGCTGATCTAATGGCTTTGGAAACTGATTTCAACCCCAAGGCCCCCTGAATTCCTCAGACCAGATGCATGATTTCTCTGATTGAGCCCCCACGTGCTCTATTGGCAAAATGCCAAATTTGTCCCTGGTCCTGCAGATGCAGTGAATGTGGGCATGGTACATTTCGATAAATTCTACTTTGCACACCGGAGTGTTTGCTTTCCCTTTGGGGGTTAAAGGCCAGTTTTCTCTCTGTGTAGGGCCTACCACAATCCACAACACACTCCAGATCACTGAGACAAAGCGTGTGACGTCATCCATATTACTATACCTGATTTTACGCATCCACTGCTAGCTCAAATATGGCTGCTAATTTCTTGGACTCACAATCAATTGTGGGGACAATTTGTGCTGATTTTTTTCAGTTCTGTCTGCTTAGCATCTGCTTTGCACTCTTCTAAACTCAACGCATCGCTTTGAATCCCACGTGTCCGGTCCCCTTAAGAGAGTGCGTCCAATTGAAACAGAGTTTCACCTTTGCTGCTCCATTATCAGAGGTCAGGTACTGCACTGATTTCCATTCTCTACTTTGCTTCTCCTCCATCCACGTTTACTGAGGCTTCATACTGTCTTTGGAATTAATGGACCACTCTTAGGCAAGTCTCCTGAACCATGTGTATGGTGAGAGGATGTTTAAATTTCTGTGTAATTGGGATCCAGTTAGCATATGATGCACTGGTACACTGCCACCTGGGCATCAATAAATCAACACTTTCCATATATAACTCGCCGAAATGGGATTCTTGTTTATCTATTTTTTCTATACAGTCATGATGTTATGTGTTTGTCCGAAGACTCCATTTTTGTCATTGTGTTGATACCTCAGTTGCAGCCTTTCAATAGTGTAATACAATTGATTTACATATATTGGGATTTATATGAAAATGAAGTTAGTTTTTGAAACATACTAAATCTACATACAATCCACACTTGTCAAATTCAGGTACCATTTTGTCAGCTCTAAGGAAAATCTAGACAGATAAAATGTAAAATACCACTTGAAAATGATGAAGGGGATAGGTAAACTCTTTACTTTTGATGCCTCCAACACCAACAGGAAACATAAAATAATTATTGTAAGCATGAAATTACCCCCACACTTGGTTTCCCTTGTGCATGTGGTGCCCTTTCCACCCAATGACACATACTGACCAATGTTGTCATTTCAAGCAGTAACATTTCTCCCCAGGAAAACACAAGGAATCTGAAACAAGATATTTAGAGTTAGGCTTGGTTCAAAAAGGAACTAGGGGCACTAGAACAATGAGAAACCTGCTGCAGCTTTGCTAGTCTATTGAGAACCATGTGCTCTTCTATCAACCATGAGAACGCTTAAACTTCCGATCATGTTGAGTAAAGCAGTTTAAGACAACGAAGTCTGCACCCACATGATATACAGCACCCGGGCTTGAATGAAGGGAAAAGACAGTCCACATTAAAAAAAAAATGTCCTTACATATCTACGGCGACTTTTACTGTTCACTTCACTAACTGACTGATAACAGTTACCTATTCTGTCTGGAAAACCGGAGGACTAATACATATTCAAGTTCAGTCAAAGAATCCCATCCCTTACCACACTCCCTTCACCCCAAAGAAGACATAACCCCAGAATTTGCTGAATCTCGGGGAAAGTAATCATTTCTTTGTGTGAGCTATCTATCTAATTTCTATCTATTATAGTCGAAAGTATTTGACCATTGAGGATTTCAGTGTTGTGCACAGAGTGTGAAGTTGTAGGAAATCTGGTTCTAGGAGGGGCTTGCTCTTCTCCTATTGGCTTCATTGCAGCTCAAATACTGATCCGTTGAAATGGATGCCTGAGTGGATAGGAGGGAATGGCAAGTGCTCCATCGGTATTCCCAACCCCGGGTAAATGCTAACCAGGACTACATGCCTTGTGGTCTGTGTGATATTTAAGTGCCCCTTGGGACGTGTGGATTCTCACGACCTCTTAAAAGACCATGGGCAGTTTTATCAACTCTGACATCTCTTCTCTTTTAGACGTCAGGTATATTGGGCCACTTCTTGGAGCAGAGAATAGAGTACATTCTTCAAGTTCACGTTGACCCTCCACAGGTTTCTGCTAGTATCAGCCAGGCTCAACATGTCTCATGAATGTCTTCTGAGCCTGGTATTCTGTAAAGAAGTCTCCATGCCAGTATTCTCCATTGTAGCAGAACAAGTCTCATCAATGTGTTTGCATCTCCCCTCAATCTGTGCAGCCAGCTTTTCTGCAGGCTTCTCTTCGTGTCTCCCATAAAGTCGACTTCTACATTTCTGAGCAAGTCTGGAAGTTCCTCGGAGCATCACCAGGATGCTGATGACGGCCAGATCTTCCAATGTCTGACTTTTCAGTTCCTAGAATCTGACCCGTGATCTAAGGTCATTGGGCAGCAACAGTATCTTGAACTTAAAGAGCTCCCCATACAATAGACCTAAGTCAAGCTCCACGGAGGCTGTCAGCCCCTACATGACTCTGATCCACCCACAGAGCTCTGCCGAGTTACCTTGGATTCAGCAGCCACATCAAGCCTCGTGGAACACACCAAATTTCCACCTGGAATCCAACCAGTAACTGCCACCCACAAAAGTTGCAGCATCTTTTCAGTGTTGGGGGAGGGACTGCATCAGACGAGAGTTTCATAAGTTAAAAGTGATTCTCTCCATTAGCATCCCATGGTCCTTTTTTTCGACCCTCTTTCCTTTAATACAGATCCCTATACCAAATACAGAGGGTAGTGTGTGAATGTTATGTTTATTTTTCCACAAGTCTTTAACCTTTCTAACAGTTAGCAGTTCACAAAGACCCCACTATAGGAATCTTATGTTTGTGTAATTGCCATTCACCCAGAATACATATCCGTCTGTTGCTTTTCTGCTGAAGCACCCACACTCTCAAGACATGGATCCATTTGTTTCATGGGGGCTGAAATTCCTAGAAATTAAGCCCATCCCAATGAACGCATTACTGTCTGTCTTTTTTGCTCTTAGTACAGTTTTGTAGAACTACTTGTCTTTGTTATGGGCGTATGCCATTTATTCTCCATGTAGGGATTGATATCACATTCAATCTTTCTGTTGGAAGTAGACTCAATCTTTATAAAGGAATATGAATCGATTTTATACAAAATAGGCATTTGGGTTTGGTCACGATATGCTCTTTTGAATGAATAGTTTCAATCTTTTTGCTCGCATCTCTTTTCTAAATACATGTGTGTTGAGTACATGCAAGGAGCAATACTGGGTCGGTGTGTGCTGAATGATAATTGACACCCCTTTGAGTATTTTCTTTTGAATTATCATGGTTCCTTTGCATATATGTCAGCCAACAGTACTCTTTGGTTTTTGTTAGATATTTTGATTGTTTGCTTGTTGTTTGTTTTGCAAACACATTAGGCCATGCATCACTCCATTTGCATTAAACAGAGAGTCATATAAGATGATTCAGTTAGTATAGTGCTGAAAATCTCCTATGTTTTCCTGCTTCCCTCTCCCAACTTTAGGGATTTGTTGTCCTCCTTGCCTTCTACTTGTTTACTCTCTACAACTCATGGCTCTTCATGCATTTCAATTGATGTTTTACTTATTTCCATTTCATGTTGCTACTTTTCTCTTCAGGGTAGAATTCTCAATCTTTGTTTAAGGATAAGTTTTGAACTGTTGAATTCTATTCAGTTTTGCCAGTCTGTGAAATTGACTAGATGTGCCGTTATCAGATATGGCGTTCTTGTGGCATAGGCTTCTCTAGAATGCAGCTTTTTCTCACTCTGCTTTTGGTGTATGTCTTGGCACTCCTTCCTGTCCTGCAATATTTGTGTTGAGTTATCAGCTGAAACACTTCCAGAATTTCTGTTGTGACTACTTTTCTATTCAGGGTAGAATTCTCAATCTTTCTTTTAGGATAAGTTTTTAAGTGCTGAATTATTTTACACTTTGCCGATCTGTGAAATTGCTAAGCTCTGTCGTTAATGGTAATGGCTGTCTTGTGGCATAGGCTACCATAAAATGCAGCTTTCTCTCATTCATGATTTGGTCTATGTCTTGACACTCCTTCCTGTACTGCGATATTTCTGTCTAGGTATCAGCTGAAACATCTGTGGGGGTTCTGTTGTGACTGGGTTGCTGTACACTACATGCATCGAAAATCACAGAATTGATCATGAAATTTGATGATTCGAATGAATATATAGCTGCTTGTAATTCTATTGGGATTCCAAATAATTTCGATGCTGTTTGCTCTTGTTTTCATATAGGAGATTGTTTGTTGGCTTTCAGCAAGTTTCAGTCTGATTTTTCTCCAAATACCCATTCAGAATTTGATATTTATATCTAGCTTTTCCCTATGGGGCTCTTATGAATCCTAGTCTTTCATGCTTTGTCTAACCCAAGGATTCAACAGCAATATTTGCATTGGTTTACACTTGCTTTTCTATGTCATCTTCTGATACACGGATTTCATTTCTCTTGTGTTCACAGACATTCACGAGTCACTCTGCATTATCTAGTCTGCTTGGAACTGAATTTTGCCCTGCTAGTATCTCATACATTGAGTATTCTGATTTGATTAGGCTCGTCTCAATGATTCTCTTCCCCATTTCTGGTCTTGTGCCTAATTTATTCTGAGACACTGTTTTATTTCAGTGTTTCTCTCACCTAGGTTTTCAATACATGATCTGATAATGTTTCATAATCTAGGTATTTGAAAGCTTTTTTTGGACATTCAATCTCTTTGAAACAGAAAATGGTACTTCCTGTTTCTTGTACTATACGTCTTTATCTCTACTTCTCTAGTAACTCTCAGGTATCTAATGTAGAATTGTATGGTTTTGTAAAGTGAAAATTTTAGTCACTTAGGTGTAGGCAATTCCATGATATTTCTATGAGGACAAATTTTCCTGCACATTGATTCCATGTCGTTTTCCTGTGTGTGTTGTCTTGTATATCTCTAACTGCTGGTGTTGCCTTTGATGTGATCAACGCAACATACTCTCATCAGTTTAGAACAATCTCATTTTTATTACGCTTATGTCACTTTTCTGAAAGTTCAGAGAACCATTCCCCTTGTGGAAACGGACCATCTAAATATATTCAGCTTTGCAGACTCTTGTACGTCACTTTGAAGTGTATTCAATAGAGCACATTGACAGTTCGCTTGCCCTTTCTACTTCCATAAGAAAGTTCCAGTCTTACCAGTTCTTCCCAGAGCTTCTCTGTTCCACAGAAAAACCTGTGGAAACATATCTATGCATGTCATGCATCAGGACCTGCTGCCATTTTTGCTCACCCCACCTAGGATGTCCTCGGGGATGAGCAATTTCAAAACCATCCAAAATGTAGCATCTGCATTTGGGAGATAATGGTGAAGGAAATGCTTCTTCTTCTCACGCTGCAGGACAAAGACAAATGCTCTTTGTTCTCTCATCTTGTGGCTTGGGACCATGAAAGGAAACCCAGCTGTCCCGCATCCTCTGCCTCATACCAAACCCTAATCCCAGTCCAGGCTAGGAGTTTAGCCGATGCAATGGCTTTGGAAACTGGTTTAAACCCAAAGGCCCCCTGGATTCCGCAGACCAGATGCATGAGTTCTCTGATTGAGCCGCCACAGTGCTCTAATGGCAAAATTCCAAATTGTTCCCTGGGCCTGCAGATGCAGATAATGTGGCAATTGTACATTTCGATAAATTCAACTTTACACACCGGAGTGTTTGCTTTCTCTTTGGGGGTTAAAGGCCAGATTTCTCTCTTGGTAGGGCAACACACAATCCACAACACACTCCAGATCACTGAGACAAAGCGTGTGACATCATCCTTAGTCCTATTCCTCATTTTGCGCAGCCAATACTATCTCAAATTCGGCTGCTAGTTTCTTGGCCTCAGAATCAATTGTGGGGACAATTTGTGCTTATTTATTTCAGTTCTGTCAGCTTAGCACCTGCTGTGAACTCTTCTAACACTCAGCGCATCACTTTGAATCCCATGTGTCCGTGCCACTTAAGAGTGTGCGTCCAATTGAAGCAGAGTTTCACCTTTGCTGCTCCATTACCAGAGGTCAGGTACTGCACTGATTTCCATTCTCTACTTTGCTTCTCCTCCATCCACGTTTTCTGAGGCATCATACTGTCTTTGCAAGTAAGGGAGCACTCTTTGGTAAGTCTCCTGAACCAAGGCCTAGGTGAGTGGAAGTTTAAAATTCTGTGTAATTGGGAGCGAGTTAGCGTATGATGCACTGGTACACTGCCACCTGGGCAACAATAAATCAACACTATCCATATATAACTCGCCTAAATGGGATTCTTGTTTATCTCTTTTTTCTATACAGACATGATGTTATGTGTTTGTCCGAAGACTCCATTTTTGTCATTGTGTTGGTACCTCAGTTGCAGCCTTTCAAAAGTTTAATACAATTGATTTACATATATTGGGATTTATATGAAAATGAAGTTAGTTTTTGAAACATACCAAATCTACTTACAATCCACACTTGTCAAATTCAGGTACCATTTTGTCAGCTATAAGGAATAAATAGACAGATAAAATGTAATATACCACTCGAAAATGATGAAGGGGACAGGTAAACACTTTATTTTGATGCCTCCAACACCAACAGGAACCATGAAATTATTATTGTAAGTATGAAATTACCCCCACACTTGGTTTCCCTTGTGCATGTGGTGCCCTTTCCACCCAATGACACATACTGGCCAATGTTGTCATTTCAAGCAGTATCATTTCTCTCCCGGATAATATAAGGTATCTGAAACAAGATTTTAATATTTAGGTTTGTTTCAAAAAGAACTAGGGGCATTAGAGTAGTGAGAAACCTACTGCAGCTTTGCTAGTCTATTGAGAACCAGGTGCTCTTCTATCAACCATGAGAACGCTTAAAAGTCCGAACATGTTGGGTAAAGAATCTTAACACAACCAAGTCTGCACCCACATGATATACTGCACCTGGTCTTTAATGAAGGGAAAAGACGGTCCACATAATTATATTTCCTTTCATGTCTATTGCGACTTTTACTGTTCAATTCACTAACTGATTTATAATAATTACTTATACAGTCTAGAAAAACTAAGGCCTAATACATATTCAAGTTCAGTCAAAGAATCCCCTCACTTACCACACTCCATTCACCCCAAAGAAGACTTAACACCAGAATTTGCTGAAACTATTTAAACAGCATCATTTCTTTGTGTGAGCTAAGTATTTAATTTCTATCTATGATAGCCGAGACTATTTGACCATTGAGGAAATCAGCGTTGTGCACAGAGTGTGAAGTTGTAGGAAAACTGGTCCTAGGAGGGGCTAGCTCTTCTCTATTGGCTTCATTGCAGCTCAAGAGCTGATCTTCTGGAATGGATGAGTGAGTGAATGGGAGGGAAGGACAAGTGCTTGATATGTATGACCAAACCCACGTAAAACTTACCAGGACTTCGTGCTCTGTGGTTTGTTTGATTTTTAAATGCTCCTTGGGACGTGTGGATTCTCATGGCCTCTTTCAAGAACATGAGCTTTTTTTTTATCAAGTCTGCCATCTCTTCTATTTTAACGTCAGGAATATTGGACCTCTACTTGGAGCAGAGAATAGAGTACCTTCTTCAAGTTCATGTTGACACTCCACAGCTTTCTGCTAGTATCAGCCAGGCTCAACATGTCTCATGAATGTCTTTGGAGCGTGGTGTTCTGGAAAGGAGTCTCCATGCCATTATTCTCCATTATAGCAGAACAACTCTCATCAATGTGTTCACATCTCTCCTCAATCTGTGCAGCCAGATTTTCTGCATGCTTCTCTTCGTGTCTCCGATGAAGTCGACTTCTACAGTACTGGGCAAGTCTGAAAGTACCTCTGAGACTCACCAGTATGCTGATGACTGGCAGATCTTCCACTGTCTGACTTTTCAGTTTCTAGAAACTGACCCGAGATCTCAGGTGATTGGGCAGCAGCAGTATCACGTAAAGAAACAGCTCCCCGTATAATAGATCTAAGCCAAGATCCACAGAGGTTGTCAGCCCCTACATGACTCTGATCCACCCAAAGAGCTCTGCCGAGTTACCTTGTATCCGGAAGCCACAACAAGCCTCGTGGAACACACCAACGTTCCACCTGGAATCCAACTGGTAACTGCCATCCACAAAGGTTGCAGCATCTTTTCAGTGTTGGGGGAGGGACTGCATCAGACGAGAGATTCCTAAGTTAAAATTAATTCTCTCCATTAGCATCCCATGGTCCTGTTTTTCCGACCATCTTTCCTTTAGTTCAGATCTCAAAACACATTACAAAGAGAGGGAAGTGTGGGCATGTTAAGTGTATATTTCCAAGGGCTTTAAATTTTCTAAAATTTAAAAATCACAAAGATCACCCAAAGGAATCTAATGTTTGTGTAATAGCCATTCACTCAGAATACATATCAGTCTGTTGCTTTTCTGCTGAAACTCCCACAGTCTCAAGACTTGGATCCATTTGTTTCATGGGGGCTGAAATGCCTAGAAATGAAACCCATCCCAATGTACACTTTACTGTCTGTCTCTTTTGCTCTTAGTAGTGTTTTGTAGAACTACTTGTCTTTGTTAGAGTCGTATGCCATTAGTTCTCGAACTAGGGATGTATATCACATTCAATCTTCCTGTTGGAAGAAGAGTCAATCTATATAACGGAATTTGAATCGATTTTATACAAAATAGGCATTTGGTTTTAGTCACGATATGCTCTTATGAATGAAGATTTTTCAATCTTATTGCTTGCATCTGGTTTCTGAATACAAGTGTGTTGTGTACACGCAAGCAGCGATACTGCTTTGGTTTGTGCTGAATGATACTTGACAGCCCTTTGAGTATTTTCTTTTGAAATCTCATGGTTCCTTTGCATATATGTCAGACAACAGTACTATTTGTTGTTTGTTTGTTTGTTTGATATTTTGATTGTTTGCTTGTTGATTGTTTTGCAAACACATTAGGCCATGCATCGCTCCATTTGCATTAAACAGAGAGCCATATAAGATGATTCAGTTAGTATAGTGCTGAAAATCACCTATGTGTTCCAGCTTCCCTCTCCCAACATTAGGGATTTGATGTCCTCCTTCCCTTCTACTTTTTAATTCTCTGCAACTCATGGCTCTTCTTGCATTTCCAATGAATGTTTACTTAATTCAATTTCATTTTGCTACTTTTCTCTCCAGGGTAGTATTGTCAGTCTTTGTCTAAAGATAAATATTGAAGTGCTGAATTCTATTCAGTTTTGCCGGTCTGTAAAATTGTATAGATCTGCTGTTATCAGATATGGCGTACTTGTGGCATAGGCTACTCTAGACTGCAGCTATTTCTCATTCAGGTTTTGGTTTAGGTCCTGGCACTCCTTCCTGTCCTGCAATATTTGTGTCGAGTTATCAGCTGAAACACTTCCAGAATTTCGGTTGTGACTACTTTTCTATTCAGGGTAGAATTCTCAATCTTTCTTTTAGGATAAATATTTAACTGCTGAATTATTTTACACTTTGCCGATCTGTGAAATTGCCAAAATCTGTCGTTAATGATAATGGCTGTCTTGTGGCATAGGCTACCGTAAAATGCAGCTTTGTCTCATTCATGATTTGGTGTATGTCTTGGCACTCATTCCTATACTGTGATATTTCTGTCTAGGTATCAGCTGAAACAAATGTGGGGGTTCTGTTGTGACTGAGCTGCTGTCCTCTAGTTACATCAAATATCACAGAGCTTATCATGCTCTTTGATGATTTGAATGAAAATACAGCTTCTTGTAGGTCTATTGGGATTCCACATTATTTGGATGCTGTTTGTTCCTGGTTACATATAGATGCTTGTTTCTTGGCTTTCAGTAAGTTTCAGTGCTCTTTTTCACCAAATACCTATTCAGAGTTTGATTTTATATCTAGCTTTTTCCTATGGGGCTCTTATGAATCCTAGTCTTTCATGCTTTGTCTAACCCAAGGATTCAACAGCAATATTTGCATTGGTTTACACTTGCTTTTCTATGCCATCTTCTGATACAGGGATTTGTTTTCCCTTGTTTTCACGGACATTCACGAGTCCCTCTGCATTATCTAGTCTGCTTAGGACTGAATTTGGCCCTGCTATTATCTCATACATTGAGTATTCTGAATTTATTTGGCTCGTCTGAATGATTCTCTTCCCCATTTCTGGTATTGTGCCTTTTGTAATTCTGAGACACTTTCACTCCAGTGTTTCTCTCACCTCGGTTTTCAATACATGCTCTGATAATGTTTCATATTCTAGGTGTTTGAAAGCTTTATTTTGGACTTTCAATCTCTTTGAAATAGAAAATGTACTTCCTGTTTCTTGTACTATACTTCTTTATCTCTACTGGTCTAGTATTATCAGGTATCTAATGTAGAATTGTAGGGATTTGTAAAGTGAAAATTTTAGTCTCTTAAGTGAAGGCAATTCCAATATATTTCTGAGAGGACAAATTTTCCTGCACATTGATTCCATGTCGTTATCGTGTGTGCGTTGCCTTGTATATCTCTAACTGCTGGTGTTGCCTTTGATGTGATGAACGCAACATACTCTCATCGTATAGAACAATGTCATTTTTATTATGCTTACGTCACATTTCTGAAAGTTCAGAGGACCCTTCACCTTGTGGAAACGGAGCATCTATTTATTTTCATCTTTGCAGGCTATTGTACGTCATTTTGAAGTGTTTTCTTAAGAGCACATTGACAGTGCGCTTGTCCTTTCTACTTCCATAAGAATGTTCCAATCTTACCAGTTCTTCCCAGAGCTTCTCTGTCTACAGAGAAACCTGTGGAAACATATCTATGGATGTCATGCATCAGGGCCTGCTGCCATTATTGCTCTAACCCACATAGTTGTCCTCGGGTCTGTGCAATATCAAGGCCATCCAAAATATATCATCTGCATTTGGGAGATAATGGTGAAGGATAAGCTGCATATTCTCATACTGCGGACCAAGACAAATGCTCTTTGATCTCTCATCTTGTCGCTTGGGACCATGAAAGGAAACCCAAATGTCCCGCATCCTCTGCCTCATACCAAACCCTAATCCCAGTCCAGGCTAGGAATTTAGCTGATCCAAAGGCTTTGGAAAATGATTTCAAACCCAAGGCCCCTGGATTCCTCAGAACAGATACATGAGTTCTCTTATTGAGCCCCCACGTGCTCTATTGGCAAAATGCCAAATTGGTCCCTGGTCCTGCAGATGCAGAGAATGTGGCCATGGGACATTTCGATAAATTCAACTTTGCACACCGGAGTGTTTGCTTTCTCTTTGGGGATTAAAGGCCAGTTTTCTCTCTTGGTAGGGCCAACCACAATCCACAACACACTCCAGATCACTGAGACAAAGCGTGTGACATCATCCATAGTCCTATACCTGATTTTACGCATTCAATGCTAGCTCAAATTTGGCTGCTAGTTTCTTGGCCTCAGAATCAATTGTGGGGACAATTTGTGCTGATTTATTTCAATTCTGTCGGCTAAGCTTCTGCTGTGCACTCTTCTAAACTCAGCGCATCGCTTTGAATCCCATGTGTCTGGTCCCCTTAAGAGTGTGCGTCCAATTGAAGCAGAGTTTCACCTTTGCTGCTCCATTACCAGAGGTCAGGTACTGCACTGATTTCCATTCTCTACTTTGCTTCTCCTCCATCCACGTTTTCTGAGGCATCATACTGTCTTTGGAATTAAGGGACCACTCTTTGGCAAGTCTCCTGAACCAAGGGCTTGGTGAGTGGATGTTTAAAATTCTGAGTATTTGGAAGCGAGTTAGCGTATGATGCACTGGTACACTGCCAACTGGGCATCAATAAATCAACACTTTCCATATATATATCTCGCAGAAATGGGATTCTTGTTTATCTCTTTTTTCTATACAGACATGATGTTATGTGTTTGTCCGAAGACTCCATTTTTGTCATTGTGTTGATACCTCAGTTGCAGCCTTTCAATAGTGTAATACAATTTATTTACATATATTGGGATTTATATGAAAATGAAGTTAGTTTTTAAAACTTACTAAATCTACTTACAATACACACTTGTCAATTTCAGGTACAATTTTGTCAGATCTCAGGAAAAACTAGACAGTTAAAATGTAAAATACCACTCGAAAATGATGAACGGGATAGGATAACCCTTTATTTTGATGCCTCCAACACCAACAGAAACCATGAAGTAATTATTGTAAGAATGAAATTACCCCCACACTTGGTTTCCCTTGTGCATGTGGTGCCCTATCCACCCAAAGACACATACTGGCCAATGTTGTCATTTCAAGCAGTAACATTTCTCTCCAGGAAAACACAAGGAATCTTAAATAAGATATTAATATGTAGGCTTGTTTCAAAAAGGAACTAGGGGCATTAGAGCAATAAGAAACCTGCTGCAGCATTGCTAGTCTATTGAGAACCAGGTGCACTTCTATCAACCATGTGAACGCTTAAACGTCCGATCATGTTGGGTTAAGCAGTTTAACACAAACAAGTCTGCACCCACATGACATAGAACACCCGGGCTTGAATGAAGGGAAAGGAGGGTCCACATAAGAAAAAAATGTCCTTAAATGTCTACGGCGACTTTTACTGTTCACTTCACTAACTGACTTATAATAGTTACCTATAATGTCTGGAAAACCTGAGGCCTAATACATATTCAAGTACAGTGAAAGAATCCCCTCACTTACCACACTCCATTCACCCCAAAGAAGACGTAACCCCAGAATTTGCTGAATCTAGGGGAACATAATCATTTCTTTATGTGAGCTATTTATTTAATTTCTATTTATTATAGCCGAGGTATTTGACCATTGAGGATTTCATTGTTGTGCACCGAGTGTGAAGTTGTAGGAAATCTGGTTCTAAGAGGGGCTTGCTCTTCTACTATTGGCTTCATGGCAAGTCAAGTTCTGATCCTCTGAAATGGATGCCTGTGTGGATACGAGCGAATGGCAAGAGCTTGATAGGTATTCCCAACCCCGGGTAAATGCTTACCAGGACTTCATGCCCTGTGGTCTGTGTGATGTTTAAAAGCCCCTTGGGACATGTGGATTCTCACGACCTCTTTCAAGAACATGGGCAGTTTCATCAACACTGATATCTCTTCTCTTTTAGACGTCAGGGATATTGTGCTACTTCTTGGAGCAGAGAATAGAGTACCTTCTTCAAGTTCACGTTGACCCTCCACAGGTTTCTGCTAGTATCAGCCAGGCTCAACATGTCTCATGAATGTCTTCTGAGCCTGGTATTCTGTAAAGAAGTCTCCATGCCAGTATTCTCCATTGTAGCAGAACAAGTCTCATCAATGTGTTCGCATCTCCCCTCAATCTGTGCAGCCAGCTTTTCTGCAGGCTTCTCTTCGTGTCTCCCATAAAGTCGACTTCTACAGTACCGGGCAAGTCTGAAAGTACCTCGGACACTCACCAGTATGCTGATGAAGGGCAGATCATCCACTGTCTGACTTTTCAGTTTCTAGAAACTGACCCGTGATCTCAGGTGATTGGGCAGCAGCAGTATCACGAACATAAACAGCTCCCCATATAATAGACCTAAGCCAAGCTCCACAGAGGGTGTCAGCCCCTACATGACTCTGATCCACCCACAGAGCTCTGCCGAGTTACCTTGGATCCGGAAGCCACAACAAGCCTCGTGGAACACACCAACGTTCCACCTGGAATCCAACTGGTAACTGCCATCCACAAAGGTTGCAGCATCTTTTCAGTGTTGGGGGAGGGACTGCATCAGACGAGAGATTCCTAAGTTAAAAGTAATTCTCTCCATTAGCATCCCATGGTCCTGTTTTTCCGACCCTCTTTCCTTTAGTTCAGATCTCAATACACATTACAAAGAGAGGGAAGTGTGTGCATGTTAAGTGTATATTTCCAACGGCTTTAAACTTTCTAACAGTTAACAATTCACAAAGACCACCCAAAGGAATCTTATGTTTGTGTAATAGCCATTCACTCAGAATACATATCCGTCTGTTGCTTTTCTGCTGAAACACCCACAGTCTCAAGACATGGATCCATTTGTTTCATGGGGGCTGAAATTCCTAGAAATGAAGCCCATCCCAATGTACACTTTACTGTCTGTCTCTTTTGCTCTTAGTACAGTTTTGTAGAACTACTTGTCTTTGTTATAGGCGTATGCCATTTATTCTCCATGTAGGGATGGATAGCACATTCAATCTTTCTGTTGGAAGTTAGACTCAATATTATAAAGGAATATGAATCGATTTTATACAAAATAGGCATTTGAGTTTGGTCACGATATGCTCTTATGAATGAACATTTTTCAATCTTTTGCTCGCATCTGTTTTCTGAATACATGTGTGTTGAGGACATGCAAGGAGCAATACTGGTTCGGTGCGTGCTGAATGATACTTGACACCCCTTTGAGTATTTTCTTTTGAATTATCATGGTTCCTTTGCATATATGTCAGCCAACAGTACTCTTTGGTTTTTGTTTGATATTTTGATTGTTTGCTTGTGGTTTGTTTTGCAAACACATTATTCCATGCATCACTCCATTTGCATTAAACAGAGAGACATATAAGATGATTCAGTTAGTATAGTGCTGATAATCTCCTATGTTTTCCTGCTTCCCTCTCCCAACTTTAGGGATTTGTTGCCCTCCTTGCATTCTACTTGTTTACTCTCTACATCTCATGGCTCTTCATGCATTTCAATTGATGTTTTTCGTATTTCCATTTCATGTTGCTACTTTTCTCTTCAGGGTATAATTCTCAATCTTTGTTTAAGGATAAGTTTTGAACTGTTGAATTCTATTCAGATTTGCCAGTCTGTGAAATTGTCTAGATGTGCCGTTATCAGATATGGCGTTCTTGTGGCATAGGCTTCTCTAGCATGCAGCTTTTTCTCATTCAGCTTTTGGTGTATGTATTGGCACTCCTTCCTGTCCTGCAATATTTGTGTCGAGTTATCAGCTGAAACACTTCCGGAGTTTCTGATGTGACTACTTTTCTATTCAGGGTAGAATTCTCAATCTTTCTTTTAGGATAAGTTTTTAACTGCTGAATTATTTTACACTTTGCCGATCTGTGAAATTGCCAAGTTCTGTCGTTAATGGTAATGGCTGTCTTGTGGCATAGGCTACCGTATAATGCAGCTTTGTCTCATTCATGATTTGGTGTATGTCTTGGCACTCCTTCCTGTACTGTGATATTTCTGTCTAGGTTTCAGCTGAAACACCTGTGGGGGTTCTGTTTTGACTGAGTTGTTGTCCTCTAGGTGCATCAAAAATCACAGAGCTTAACATGATCTTTGATGATTTGAATGAAATTATAGCTGCTTGTAGGTCTATTGGGATTCCACATTATTTGGATGCTGTTTGCTCCTGGTTTCATATAGATGATTGTTTCTTGGCTTTCAGTAAGTTTCAGTCTGCTTTTTCTCCAAATACCTATTCAGAGTTTGATTTTTATATCTAGGTTTTCCCTATGGGGCTCTTATGAATCCTAGTCTTTCATGCTTTGTCTTACCCAAGGATTCAACAGCAATATTTGCATTGGTTTACACTTGCTTTTCTATGCCATCTTCTGATACAGGGATTTCTTTCCCTTGTGTTCACGGACATTCACGAGTCCCTCTGCATTATCTAGTCTGCTTAGGACTGAATTTTGCCCTGCTATTATCTCATACATTGAGTATTCTGATTTTATTTGGCTCGTCTGAATGATTCTCTTCCCCATTTCTGGTATTGTGCCTTTTGTGATTCTGAGACACTGTTTTACTTCAGTGTTTCTCTCACCTCGGTTTTCAATACATGCTCTGATAATGTTTCATAATCTAGGTGTTTGAAAGCTTTATTTTGGACCTTCAATCTCTTTGAAACAGAAAATGGTACTTCCTGTTTCTTGTACTATACGTCTTTATCTCTACTGGTCTAGTACTATCAGGTATCTAATGTAGAATTGTAGGGCTTGGTAAAGTGAAAATTTTAGTCTCTTAGGTGTAGGCAATTCCATGATATTTCTGTGAGGACAAATTTTCCTGCACATTGATTCCATGTCGTTTTCCTGTGTGTGTTGTCTTGTATAACTCTAACTGCTGGTGTTGCCTTTGATGTGATGAACGCACCATACTCTCATCGTTTAGAACAATCTCATTTTATTATGCTTATGTCACTTTTCTGAAAGTTCCGAGGAACCTTCCACTTGTGGAAACGGAGCATCTAATATATTTCAGCTTTGCAGGCTGTTGTATGTCATTTTGTAGTGTTTTCTAAAGAGCACATTGACAGTGCGCTTGTCCTTTCTACTTCCATAAGAATGTTCCAATCTTACCAGTTCTTCCCAGAGCTTCTCTGTCCACAGAAAAACCTGTGGAAACATATCTATGCATGTCATGCAACAGGGCCTGCTGCCATTATTGCTCAACCCGCCTAGGTGTCCTCGGGTCTGTGCAATTGTCAAGGCCATCCAAAATGTAGCATCTGCATTTGGGAGATAATGGTGAAGTAAATGCTTCATCTTCTCATGCTGTGGACCTAGACAAATGCTCTTTGTTCTCTCATCCTTGTGGCTTGGGACCACGAAAGGAAACCCAGCTGTCCCGCATCCTCTGCCTCATACCAAACCCTAATCCCAGTCCAGGCGATGACTTTAGCTGATCCAAAGGCTTTGGAAACTGATTTCAACCCCAAGGCCCCCTGGATTCCTCAGACCAGATGCATGATTTCTCTGATTGAGCCCCCACGTGCTCTATTGGCAAAATGCCAAATTGGTCCCTGGGCCTGCAGATGCAGTGCATGTGGCCATGGAGACATTTCGATAAAGTCAACTTTGCACACCGGAGTGGTTGCTTTCTCATTGGGGTTCAAGGTCAGTTTTCTCTCTTGGTAGGGCCAACCACAATCCACAACACACTCCAGATCACTGAGACAAAGCGTGTGACATCATCCATAGTCCTATACCTCATTTTACGCAGCCACTGCTAGCTCAAATTCGGCTGCTCGTTTCTTGGCCTCAGAATCAATTGTGGGGACAATTTGTGCTGATTTATTTCAGTTCTGTCAGCTTAGCATCTGCTGTGCACTCTTCTAACACTCAGCACATCGCTTTGAATCCCATGTGTCCGGTCCACTTAAGAGTGTGCGTCCAATTGAAACAGAGTTTCACCTTTGCTGCTCCATTACCAGAGGTCAGGTACTGCACTGATTTCCATTCTCTACTTTGCTTCTCCTCCATCCACGTTTTCTGAGGCATCATACTGTCTTTGGAAGTAAGGGAACACTCTTTGGCAAGTCTCCTGAACCAAGGGCTTGGTGAGTGGATGTTTAAAATTCTGTGTAATTGGGAGCGAGTTAGCGTATGATGCACTGGTACACTGCCACCTGGGCATCAATAAATCAACACTTTCCATATATAACTCGCCGAAATGGGATTCTTGTTTATCTCTTTTTCTATACAGTCATGATGTTATGTGTTTGTCCGAAGACTACATTTTTGTCATTGTGTTGATACCTCAGTTGCAGCCTTTCAATAGTTTAATACAATTGATTTACATATTTTGGGATTTATATGAAAATGAAGTTAGTTTTTGAAACATACTAAATCTACTTACAATCCACACTTGTCAAATTCAGGTACCATTTTGTCAGCTCTAAGGAAAATCTAGACAGATAAAATGTAAAATACCACTCGAAAATGATGAAGGGGACAGGTAAACTCTTTACTTTTGATGCCTCCAACACCAACAGGAACCATGAAATAATTATTGTAAGCATGAAATTACCCCCACACTTGGTTTCCCTTGTGCATGTGGTGCCCTTTCCACCCAATGACACATACTGGCCAATGTTGTCATTTCAAGCAGTAACATTTCTCTCCAGGAAAACACAAGGAATCTGAAACAAGATATTAATATGTAGGCTTGGTTCAAAAAGGAACTAGGGGCATTAGAGTAATGAGAAACCTGCTGCAGCTTTGCTAGTCTATTGAGAACCAGGTGCTCTTCTATCAACCATGAGAACGCTTAAACGTCCGATCATGTTGGGTAAAGCAGTTTAACACAACCAAGTCTGCACCCACATGACATACAGCACCCGTGCTTGAATGAAGGGAAAAGGACTGGTCCACATAAAAAAAATGTCCTTACATGTCTATGGCGACTTTTACTGTTCACTTCACTAACTGACTTATAATAGTTACCTATACTGTGTAGAAAACCTGAGGCCTAATACATATTCAAGTTCAGTCAAAGAATCCCCTCACTTACCACACTCCCTTCACCCCAAAGAAGACGTAACACCAGAATTTGCTGAATCTAGGGGAACGTCATCATTTCTTTGTGTGAGATATTATTTAATTTCTATCTATTATAGTCGAGAGTATTTGACCATTGAGGATTTCAGTGTTGTGCACAGAGTGTGAAGTTGTAGGAAAACTGGTTCTAGGAGGGGCTTGCTCTTCTCCTATTGGCTTCATTGCAAGCTCAAGTTCTGATCCTCTGAAATGGATGCCTGAGTGGATAGAAGGGAAGGGCAGGTGCTTGATAAGTATTCCCAAACCCGGGTAAATGCTTACCAGGAATTCATGCCCTGTGGTCTGTGTGATTTTTAAATGCCCCTTGGGACGTGTGGATTCTCACGACCTCTTTCAAGACCATGGGCAGTTTTATCAACTCTGACATCTCTTCTCTTTTAGACGTCAGGAATATTGGGCCACTTCTTGGAGCAGAGAATAGAGTACCTTCTTCAAGTTCACGTTGACCCTCCACAGGTTTCTGCTAGTATCAGCCAGGCTCAACATTTCTCATGAATGTCTTCTGAGCCTGGTATTCTGTAAAGAAGTCTCCATGCCAGTATTCTCCATTGTAGCAGAACAAGTCTCATCAATGTGTTCGCATCTCCCCTCATCTGTGCAGGCAGATTTTCTGCAGGCTTCTCTTCGTGTCTCCCATAAAGTCGACTTCTACATTGCTGAGCAAGTCTGGAAGTTCCTCGGAGCATTCACCAGGATGCTGATGATGGCCAGATCTTCCAATGTCTGACTTTTCAGTTCCTAGAAACTGACCCGTGATCTAAGGTCATTGGGCAGCAACAGTATCTCGAACTTAAAGAGCTCCCCATACAATAGACATAAGCCAAGCTCCACGGAGTGTGTCAGCCCCTACATGACTCTGATCCACCCACAGAGCTCTGCCGATTTACCTTGGATCCAGCAGCCACAACAAGCCTCGTGGAACACACCAAATTTCCACCTGGAATCCAACCAGTAACTGCCACCCACAAAGGTTGCAGCATCTTTTCAGTGTTGGGGGAGGGACTGCATCAGACGAGAGTTTCCTAAGTTAAAAGTGATTCTCTCCATTAGCATCCCATGGTCCTTTTTTTCGAACCTCTTTCTTTAGTTCAGATCTCTATACCCAATACAGAGGGAAGTTTGTGCATGTTAAGTTTAATTTTCCACACGTCTTTAAACTTTCTAAAAGTTAACAGTTCACAAAGACCCCACTATAGGTATCTTATGTTTGTGTAATAGCCATTCACCCAGAATACATATCCGTCTTTTGCTTTTCTGCTGAAACACCCACACTCTCAAGACATGGATCCATTTGTTTCATGGGGGCTGAAATTCCTAGAAATGAAGCCCATCCCAATGTACGCATTACTGTCTGTCTTTTTTGCTCTTAGTACAGTTTTGTAGAACTACTTGTCTTTGTTATGGGCATATGCCATTTATTCTCCATGTAGGGATGGATAGCACATTCATTCTTTCTGTTGGAAGTTGACTCAATATTTATAAAGGAATATGAATCGATTTTATACAAAATAGGCATTTGGGTTTGGTCACGATATGCTCTTATGAATGAACATTTTTCAATCTTTTTGCTCGCATCTGTTTTCTGAATACATGTGTGTTGAGTACATGCAAGGAGCAATACTGGGTCGGTGCGTGCTGAATGATACTTGACACCCCTTTGAGTATTTTCTTTTGAATTATCATGGTTCCTTTGCATATATGTCAGCCAACAGTACTCTTTGGTTTTTGTTTGATATTTTGATTGTTTGCTTGTGGTTTGCTTTGCAAACACATTATTTCATGCATCACTCCATTTGCATTAAACAGAGAGACATATAAGATGATTCAGTTAGTATAGTGCTGATAATGTCCTATGTTTTCCTGCTTCCCTCTCCCAACTTAGGGATTTGTTGTCCTCCTTGCATTCTACTTGTTTACTCTCTACAATCTCATGGCTCTTCATGCATTTCAATTGATATATTTTTTATTTCCATTTCATGTTGCTACTTTTCTCTTCAGGGTATAATTCTCAATCTTTGTTTAAGGATAAATTTTGAACCGTTGAATTCTATTCAGATTTGCCAGTCTGTGAAATTGTCTAGATGTGCCGTTATCAGATATGGCGTTCTTGTGGCATAGGCTTCTCTAGAATGCAGCTTTTTCTCATTCAGCTTTTGGTGTATGTCTTGGCACTCCTTCCTGTCCTGCAATATTTGTGTCGAGTTATCAGCTGAAACACTTCCGGAGTTTCTGTTGTGACTACTTTTCTATTCAGGGTAGAATTCTCAATCTTTCTTTTAGGATAAGTTTTTAAATGCTGAATTATTTTACACTTTGCCGATCTGTGAAATTGCCAAGCTCTGTCGTTAATGTTAATGGCTGTCTTGTGGCATAGGCTACCGTATAATGCAGCTTTGTCTCATTCATGATTTGGTCTATGTCTTGACACTCCTTCCTGTACTGCGATATTTCTGTCTAGGTATCAGCTGAAACACCTGTGGGGGTTCTGTTGTGACTGAGTTGCTGTACACTACATGCATTGAAAATCACAGAATTGATCATGAACTTTGATGATTTGAATGAAAATATAGCTGCTTGTATGTCTATTGGGATTCCAAATTATTTGGATGCTGTTTGCTCCTGGTTTCGTATAGGAGATTGTTTGTTGGCTTTCAGCAAGTTTCAGTCTGATTTTTCTCCAAATACCTATTCAGAGTTTGATATTTATATCTAGCTTTTCCCTATGGGGCACTTATGAATCCTAGTCTTTCATGCTTTGTCTTACCCCAGGTTTCAACAGCAATATTTGCATTGGTTTACACTTGCTTTTCTATGCCATCTTCTGATACAGGGATTTCTTTTCCCTTGTGTTCACAGACATTCACGAGTCACTCTGCATTATCTAGTCTGCTTAGGACTGAATTTGGCCCTGCTATTATCTCATACATTGAGTATTCTGAATCTATTTGGCTTGTCTGAATGATTCTCTTCCCCATTTCTGGTATTGTGACTTTTGTTATTCTGAGAAACATTTACTCCAGTGTTTCTCTCACCTCGTTTTCAATACATGCTTTGATAATGTTTCATAATCTAGGTCTTAGAAAGCTTTATTTTGGACCTTCAATCTCTTTGAAATAGAAAATGGTACTTCCTGTTTCTTGTACTATACTTCTTTACCTCTACTGATCTAGTACTATCAGGTATAAATGTAGAATTGTAAGGCTTTGTAAAGTGAAAATCTTAGTCTCTTAGGTGTAGGCAATTCCATGATATTTCTGTGAGGACAAATTTTCCTGCACATTGATTCCATGTCGTTTTCCTGTGTGTGTTGTCTTGTATATCTCTAACTGCTGGTGTTGCCTTTGATGTGATGAACGCACCATACTCTCATCGTTTAGAACAATCTCAGATTTATTACTGCTTATGTCACTTTCTGAAAGTTCAGAGGACCCTTCCCCTTGTGGAAACGGAGCATCTAATATATTTTCAGCTTTGCAGGCTGTTGTATGTCATTTTGTAGTGTTTTCTAAAGAGCACATTGACAGTGCGCTTGTCCTTTCTACTTCCATAAGAATGTTCCAATCTTACCAGTACTTCCCAGAGCTTCTCTGTCCACAGAAAAACCTGTGGAAACATATCTATGGATGTCATGCATCAGGGCCTGCTGCCATTATTGCTCAACCCACCTAGGTGTCCTCGGAACTGTGCAATATCAAGGCCATCCAAAATGTAACATCTGCATTTGGGAGATAATGGTGAAGTAAATGCGTCATCTTCTCATGCTGCGGACCTAGACAAATGCTCTTTGTTCTCTCATCTTGTGGCGTGGGACCACGAAAGGAAATCCAGCTGTCCCGCATCCTCTGTCTCATAGCAAACCCTAATCCCAGTCCAGGCTAGGACTTTAGCTGATCCAAAGGCTTTGGAAACTGATTTCAACCCCAAGGCCCCCTGGATTCCTCAGACCAGATGCATGATTTCTCTGATTGAGCCCCCACGTGCTCTATTGGCTAAATGCCAAATTGGTCCCTGGGCCTGCAAATGCAGTGCATGTGGCCATGAGGCATTTCGATAAAGTCAACTTTGCACACCGGAGTGGTTGCTTTCTCATTGGGGTTCAAGGTCAGTTTTCTCTCTTGGTAGGGCCAACCACAATCCACAACACACTCCAGATCCCTGAGACAAAGCGTGTGACATCATCCATAGTCCTATACCTCATTTTACGCAGCCACTGCTAGCTCAAATTCGGCTGCTCGTTTCTTGGCCTCAGAATCAATTGTGGGAACAAATTGTGCCGATGTATTTCAGTTCTGTCAGCTTAGCATCTGCTGTGCAATCTTCTAACACTCAGCGCATCGCTTTGAATCCCATGTGTCCGGCCGCTTAAGAGTGTGCGAACAATTGAAACAGAGTTTCACCTTTGCTGCTCCATTACCAGAGGTCAGGTACTGCACTGATTTCCATTCTCTAATTTGCTTCTCCTCCATCCACGTTTTCTGAGGCATCATACTGTCTTTGCATGTAAGGGAACACTCTTTGGCAAGTCTCCTGAACCAAGGGCTTGGTGAGTGGATGTTTAAATTTCTGTGTAATTGGGAGCGAGTTAGCATATGATGCACTGGTACACTGCCACCTGGGCATCAATAAATCAACACTTTCCATATATAACTCGCCGAAATGGGATTCTTGTTTATCTCTTTTTCTATACAGTCATGATGTTATGTGTTTGTCCGAAGACTCCATTTTTGTCATTGTGTTGATACCTCAGTTGCAGCCTTTCAATAGTGTAATACAATTGATTTACATATTTTGGGATTTATATGAAAATGAAGTTAGTTTTTGAAACATACTAAATCTACTTACAATCCACACTTGTCAAATTCAGGTACCATTTTGTCAGCTCTAAGGAAAATCTAGACAGATAAAATGTAAAATACCACTCGAAATGATGAAGGGGACAGGTAAACTCTTTACTTTTGATGCCTCCAACACCAACAGGAACCATGAAATAATTATTGTAAGCATGAAATTACCCCCACACTTGGTTTCCCTTGTGCATGTGGTGCCCTTTCCACCCAATGACACATACTGACCAATGTTGTCATTTCAAGCAGTAACATTTCTCTCCAGGAAAACACAAGGAATCTGAAACAAGATATTTATATGTAGGCTTGGTTCAAAAAGGAACTAGGGGCATTAGAGCAATGAGAAACCTGCTGCAGCTTTGCTAGTCTATTGAGAACCAGGTGCTCTTCTATCAACCATGAGAACGCTTAAACGTCCGATCATGTTGGGTAAAGCAGTTTAACACAACCAAGTCTGCACCCACATGACATACAGCACCCGGGCTTGAATGAAGGGAAAAGACTGTCCACATTAAAAAAAAATGTCCTTACATATCTATGGCGACTTTTACTGTTCACTTCACTAACTGACTTATAATTGTTACCTATACTGTCTAGAAAACCGGTAGGCCTAATACATATTCAAGTTCAGTCAAAGAATCCCCTCACTTACCACACTCCCTTCACCCCAAAGAAGACGTAACCCCAGAATTTGCTGAATCTAGGGGAACGTCATCATTTCTTTGTGTGAGCTATTCATTTAAATTCTATCTATTATAGTCGAGAGTATTTGACCATTGAGGATTTCAGTGTTGTGCACAGAGTGTGAAGTTGTAGGAAAACTGGTTCTAGGAGGGGCTTGCTCTTCTCCTATTGGCTTCATTGCAGCTCAAGTTCTGATCCTCTGAAATGGATGCCTGAGTGGATAGGAGGGAATGGCAAGTGCTTGATAGGTATTCCCAACCCCGGGTAAATGCTTACCAGGACTTACATGCCTTGTGGTCTGTGTGATATTTAAAGTGCCCCTTGGGACGTGTGGATTCTCACGACCTCTTTCAAGACCATGGGCAGTTTTATCAACTCTGACATCTCTTCTCTTTTAGACGTCAGGAATATTGGGCCACTTCTTGGAGCAGAGAATAGAGTACATTCTTCAAGTTCACGTTGACCCTCCACAGGTTTCTGCTAGTATCAGCCAGGCTCAACATGTCTCATGAATGTCTTCTGAGCCTGGTATTCTGTAAAGAAGTCTCCATGCCAGTATTCTCCATTGTAGCAGAACAAGTCTCATCAATGTGTTCGCATCTCCCCTCAATCTGTGCAGCCAGCTTTTCTGCAGGCTTCTCTTCGTGTCTCCCATAAAGTCGACTTCTACATTACTGAGCAAGTCTGGAAGTTCCTCGGAGCCTTACCAGTATGCTGATGACGGGCAGATCTTCCAATGTCTGACTTTTCAGTTCCTAGAAACTGACCCGTGATCTAAGGTCATTGGGCAGCAACAGTATCTCGAACTTAAAGAGCTCCCCATACAATAGACCTAAGCCAAGCTCCACGGAGGGTGTCAGCCCCTACATGACTCTGATCCACCCACAGAGCTCTGCCGAGTTACCTTGGATCCAGCAGCCACAACAAGCCTCATGGAACACACCAACATTCCACCTGGAATCCAACCTGTAACTGCCATCCACAAATGTTGCAGCATCTTTTCAGTGTTGGGGGAGGGACTGCATCAGACGAGAGTTTCCTAAGTTAAAAGTGATTCTCTCCATTAGCATCCCATGGTCCTTTTTTTCGACCCTCTTTCCTTTAGTTCAGATCTCTATACACAATACAGAGGGAAGTGTGTGCATGTTATGTTTATTTTTCCACACGTCTTTAACCTTTCTAACAGTTAACAGTTCACAAAGACCCCACTATAGGAATCTTATGTTTGTGTAATAGCCATTCACCCAGAATACATATCCGTCTGTTGCTTTTCTGCTGAAACACCCACACTCTCAAGACATGGATCCATTTGTTTCATGGGGGCTGAAATTCCTACAAATGAAGCCCATCCCAATGTACGCATTACTGTCTGTCTTTTTTGCTCTTAGTACAGTTTTGTAGAACTACTTGTCTTTGTTATGGGCAGTATGCCATTTATTCTCCATGTAGGGATGGATATCACATTCAATTCTTTCTGTTGGAAGTTAGACTCAATATTATAAAGGAATATGAATCGATTTTATACAAAATAGGCATTTGAGGTTTGGTCACGATATGCTCTTATGAATGAACATTTTTCAATCTTTTTGCTCGCATCTGTTTTCTGAATACATGTGTGTTGAGTACATGCAAGGAGCAATACTGGGTCGGTGCGTGCTGAATGATACTTGACACCCCTTTGAGTATTTTCTTTTGAATTATCATGGTTCCTTTGCATATATGTCAGCCAACAGTACTCTTTGGTTTTTGTTTGATATTTTGATTGTTTGCTTGTGGTTTGTTTTGCAAACACATTTAGGCCATGCATCATCTCCATTTGCATTAAACAGAGAGACATATAAGATGATTCAGTTAGTATAGTGCTGAAATTCACCTATGTTTTCCTGCTTCCCTCTCCCAACTTTAAGGATTTGTTGTCCTCCTTGCCTTCTACTTGTTTACTCTCTACAACTCATGGCTCTTCATGCATTTCCATTGATGTATTTTTATTTCCATTTCATGTTGCTACTTTTCTCTTCAGGGTAGAATTCTCAATCTTTGTTTAAGGATAAGTTTTGAACTGTTGAATTCTATTCAGTTTTGCCAGTCTGTGAAATTGTCTAGA
Source organism: Camelus ferus (assembly GCF_009834535.1). Classification (NCBI taxonomy): domain Eukaryota; kingdom Metazoa; phylum Chordata; class Mammalia; order Artiodactyla; family Camelidae; genus Camelus; species Camelus ferus. The sequence continues at coordinate 34,009 of NW_022587787.1, forward strand.
TGTGCCGTTATCAGATATGGCGTTCTTGTGGCATAGGCTTCTCTAGAATGCAGCTTTTTCTCATTCAGCTTTTGGTGTATGTCTTGGCACTCCTTCCTGTCCTGCAATATTTGTGTCGAGTTATCAGCTGAAACACTTCCGGAGTTTCTGTTGTGACTACTTTTCTATTCAGGGTAGAATTCTCAATCTTTCTTTTAGGATAATTATTTAAGTGCTGAATTATTTTACACTTTGCCGATCTGTGAAATTGCCAAGCTCTGTCGTTAATGGTAATGGCTGTCTTGTGGCATAGGCTACCGTATAATGCAGCTTTGTCTCATTCATGATTTGGTCTATGTCTTGGCACTCCTTCCTGTACTGTGATATTTCTGTCTAGGTATCAGCTGAAACACCTGTGGGGGTTCTGTTGTGACTGAGTTGCTGTCCTCTAGGTGCATCGAAAATCACAGAGCTTATCATGATCTTTGATGATTTGAATGAAAATATAGCTGCTTGTAAGTCTATTGGGATTCCACATTATTTGGATGCTGTTTGCTCCTGGTTTCATATAGATGATTGTTTCTTGGCTTTCAGTAATTTTCAGTCTGCTTTTTCTCCAAATACCTATTCAGAGTTTGATTTTTATATCTAGCTTTTCCCTATGGGGCTCTTATGATTTCTAGACTTTCATGCTTTGTCTTACTCAAGGATTCAACAGCAATATTTGCATTGGTTTACACTTGCATTTCTATGCCATCTTCTGATACAGGGATTTCTTTTCCCTTGTGTTCACGGACATTCACGAGTCCCTCTGCATTATCTAGTCTGCTTAGGACTGAATTTTGCCCTGCTATTATCTCATACATTGAGTATTCTGATTTTATTTGGCACGTCTGAATGATTCTCTTCCCCATTTCTGGTATTGTGCCTTTTGTGATTCTGAGACACTGTTTTACTTCAGTGTTTCTCTCACCTCGGTTTTCAATACATGCTCTGATAATGTTTCATAATCTAGGTGTTTGAAAGCTTTATTTTGGACCTTCAATCTCTTTGAAACAGAAAATGGTACTTCCTGTTTCTTGTACTATACTTCTTTATCTCTACTGGTCTAGTACTATCAGGTATCTAATGTAGAATTGTAGGGCTTGGTAAAGTGAAAATTTTAGTCTCTTAGGTGTAGGCAATTCCATGATATTTCTGTGAGGACAAATTTTCCTGCACATTGATTCCATGTCGTTTTCCTGTGTGTGTTGTCTTGTATATCTCTAACTGCTGGTGTTGCCTTTGATGTGATGAACGCACCATACTCTCATCGTTTAGAACAATCTCATTTTTATTACGCTTATGTCACATTTCTGAAAGTTCAGAGGACCCTTCCCCTTGTGGAAACGGAGCATCTAATATATTTCAGCTTTGCAGGCTGTTGTATGTCATTTTGAAGTGTTTTCTAAAGAGCACATTGACAGTGCGCTTGTCCTTTCTACTTCCATAAGAATGTTCCAATCTTACCAGTTCTTCCCAGAGCTTCTCTGTCCACAGAAAAACCTGTGGAAACATATCTATGGATGTCATGCATCAGGGCCTGCTGCCATTATTGCTCACCCCGCCTAGGATTTCTCGGGGCTATGCAATGTCAAGGCCATGCAAATGTTAGCATCTGCATTTGGGAGATAATGGTGAAGGAAATGCTTCATCTTCTCACGCTGTGGACCTAGACAAATGTTCTTTGTTCACTCATCCTTGTGGCTTGGGACCACGAAATGGAAACCCAGCTGTTCCCGCATCATCTGCCTCATACCAAACCCTAATCCCATTCCAGGCTAGGAATTTAGCTGATCCAAAGGCTTCGGAAAATGATTTCAACCACAAGGCCCCCTGGATTCCTCAGATCAGATGCATTATTTCTCTGATTGAGCCCCACGTTCTCTATTGGCAAAATTCCAAATTGGTCCCTGGGCCTGCAGATGCAGTGCATGTGGCCATGGGACATTTCAATAAACTCAACTTTGCACACCGGAGGGGTTTGCTTTCTCATTGGGGTTCAAGGTCAGTTTTCTCTCTTGATAGGGCCAAGCCACAATCCACAACACACTCCAGATCCCTGAGACAAAGGCGTGTGACATCATCCATAGTCCTATAACTCATTTTACGCAGCCACTGCTAGCTCAAATTCGGCTGCTAGTTTCTTGGCCTCAGAATCAATTGTGGGGACAATTTGTGCTGATTTATTTCAGTTCTGTCAGCTTAGCATCTGCTGTGCACTCTTCTAACACTCAGCGCATCGCTTTGAATCCCATGTGTCCGGTCCGCTTAAGAGTGTGCGACCAATTGAAACAGAGTTTCACCTTTGCTGCTCCATTACCAGAGGTCAGGTACTGCACTGATTTCCATTCTCTACTTTGCTTCTCCTCCATCCACGTTTTCTGAGGCATCATACTGTCTTTGCAAGTAAGGGAGCACTCTTCGGCAAGTCTCCTGAACCAAGGGCTTGGTGAGTGGATGTTAAATTTCTGTGTAATTGGGAGCGAGTTAGCATATGATGCACTGGTACACTGCCACCTGGGCATCAATAAATCAACACTTTCCATATATAACTCACCGAAATGGGATTCTTGTTTATCTCTTTTTCTATACAGTCATGATGTTAGTGTTTGTCCGAAGACTCCATTTTTGTCATTGTGTTGATACCTCAGTTGCAGCCTTTCAAAAGTTTAATACAATTGATTTACATATTTTGGGATTTATATGAAAATGAAGTTAGTTTTTGAAACATACTAATCTACTTACAATCCACACTTGTCAAATTCAGGTACCATTTTGTCAGCTCTAAGGAAAATCTAGACAGATAAAATGTAAATACCACTCGAAAATGATGAAGGGGACAGGTAAACTCTTTACTTTTGATGCCTCCAACACCAACAGGAACCATGAAATAATTATTGTAAGCATGAAATTACCCCCACACTTGGTTTCCCTTGTGCATGTGGTGCCCTTTCCACCCAATGACACATACTGGCCAATGTTGTCATTTCAAGCAGTAACATTTCTCTCCAGGAAAACACAAGGAATCTGAAACAAGATATTAATATGTAGGCTTGGTTCAAAAAGGAACTAGGGGCATTAGAGTAATGAGAAACCTGCTGCAGCTTTGCTAGTCTATTGAGAACCAGGTGCTCTTCTATCAACCATGAGAACGCTTAAACGTCCGAACATGTTGGGTAAAGCATCTTAACACAACCAAGTCTGCACCCACATGATATACTGCACCCGGGCTTGAATGAAGGGAAAAGACGGTCCACATAAAAATATTTCCTTACATGTCTATGGCGACTTTTACAGTTCTCTTCACTAACTGATTTATAATAGTTACCTATACTGTCTAGAAAACCTGAGGCCTAATACATATTCAAGTTCAGTCAAAGAATCCCCTCACTTACCACACTCCCTTCACCCCAAAGAAGACGTAACCCCAGAATTTGCTGAAACTAGGGGAACATCATCATTTCTTTGTGTGAGCTAAGTATTTAATTTCTATCTATGATAGCCGAGAGTATTTGACCATTGAGGAATTCAGTGTTGTGCACAGAGTGTGAAGTTGTAGGAAAACTGGTTCTAGGAGGGGCTTGCTCTTCTCCTATTGGCTTCATTGCAGCTCAAGTGCTGATCCTCTGGAATGGATGAATGAGTGGATGGGAGGGAAGGGCAAGTGCTTGATAGGTATGACTATAGCCGGGTAAAACTTACCAGGAATTCATTCTCTGCGGTCTGTGTGATTTTTAAATGCCCCTTGGGACGTGTGGATTCTCACGGCCTCTTTCAAAAACATGAGCTATTTTTATCAACTCTGACATCTCTTCTCTTTTAGACGTCAGGAATATTGGGCCACTCTTGGAGCAGAGAATAGAGTACCTTCTTCAAGTTCACGTTGACCCTCCACAGGTTTCTGCTAGTATCAGCCAGGCTCAACATGTCTCATGAATGTCTTTTGAGCCTGGTGTTCTGGAAAGAAGTCTCCATGCCATTATTCTCCATTGTAGCATAACAATTCTCAGCAATGCATTCGCATCTCTCCTCAATATGTGCAGCCAGCTTTTCTGCATGCTTCTCTTCGTGTCTCCCATAAAGTTGACTTCTACATTACTGAGCAAGTCTGAAGTTACCTCGGAGACTCACCAGTATGCTGATGATGGGCATATCTTCCAATGTCTGACTTTTCAGTTTCTAGAAACTGAACCGTGATCTCAGGTGATTGGGCAGCAGCAGTATCATGAACATAATCAGCTCCCGATAAAATAGACCTAAGCCAAGCTCCACAGAGGGTGTCAGCCCCTACATGACTCTGATCCACCCACAGAGCTCTGCCGAGTTACCTTGGATCCTGAAGCCACAACAAGACTCGTGGAACACACCAAAGTTCCACCTGGAATCCAACCGGTAACTTCCATCCACAAAGGTTGCAGCATCTTTTCAGTGCTGGGGGAGGGACTGCATCAGACGAGAGATTCCTAAGTTAAAAGTAATTCTCTCCATTAGCATCCCATGGTCCTGTTTTTCAACCCTCTTTCCTTTAGTTCATATCTCAGTACAGATTACAAAGAGAGGGAAGTGTGTGAATGTTAAGTGTATATTTCCAAGGGCTTTAACCTTTCTAACAGTTAAAATTCACAAAGACCCCACTATAGGAATCTTATGTTTGTGTAATAGCCATTCACCCAGAATACATATCCGTCTGTTGCTTTTCTGCTGAAACTCCCACACTCTCAAGACATGGATCCATTTGTTTCATGGGGGCTGAAATTCCTAGAAATGAAGCCCCTCCCAATGTACGCATTACGTCTGTCTTTTTTGCTCTTAGTACAGTTTTGTAGAACTACTTGTCTTTGTTATGGGCGTATGCCATTTATTCTCCATGTAGGGATGGATATCACATTCATTCCTTCTTTTGGAAGTAGACTCAATCTATATAAAGGAATATGAATCGATTTTATACAAAATAGGCATTTGGGTTTGGTCACGATATGCTCTTATGAATGAACATTTTTCAATCTTTTTGCTCGCATCTGTTTTCTGAATACATGTGTGTTGATTACATGCAAGGAGCAATACTGGGTCGGTGCGTGCTGAATGATACTTGACACCCCTTTGAGTATTTTCTTTTGAATTATCATGGTTCCTTTGCATATATGTCAGCCAACAGTACTCTTTGGTTTTTGTTTGATATTTTGATTGTTTGCTTGTTGTTTGTTTTTGAAACACATTAGGCCATGCATCTCTCCATTTGCATTAAACAGAGAGTCATATAAGATGATTCAGTTAGTATAGTGCTGAAAATCACCTATGTTTTCCTGCTTCCCTCTCCCAACTTTAGGGATTTGTTGTCCTCCTTGCCTTCTACTTGATTACTCTCTTCAACTCATGGCTCTTCATGCATTTCCAATTGATGTTTTCTTATTTCCATTTCATGTTGCTACTTTTCTCTTCAGGGTATAATTCTCAATCTTTGTTTAAGGATAAGTTTGAACTGTTGAATTCTATTCAGCTTTGCCAATCTGTGAAATTGTGTATATCTGCCGTTATCAGATATGGCGTTCTTGTGGCATAGGCTACTCTAGATTGCAGCTTTTTCTCATTCAGGTTTCGGTGTATGTCTTGGCACTCCTTCCTGTCCTGCAATATTTGTGTCGAGTTATCAGCTGAAACACTTCCGGAGTTTCTGTTGTGACTACTTTTCTATTCAGGGTAGAATTCTCAATCTTTCTTTTAGGATAATTATTTAACTGCTGAATTATTTTACACTTTGCCGATCTGTGAAATTGCCAAGTTCTGTCGTTAATGGTAATGGCTGTCTTGTGGCATAGGCTACCGTATAATGCAGCTTTGTCTCATTCATGATTTGGTGTATGTCTTGGCACTCCTTCCTGTACTGTGATATTTCTGTCTAGGTATCAGCTGAAACACCTGTGGGGGTTCTGTTGTGACTGAGTTGCTGTCCTCTAGGTGCATCGAAAATCACAGAGCTTATCATGATCTTTGATGATTTGAATGAAAATATAGCTGCTTGTAGGTCTATTGGGATTCCACATTATTTGGATGCTGTTTGCTCCTGGTTTCATATAGATGATTGTTTCTTGGCTTTCAGTAATTTTCAGTCTGCTTTTTCTCCAAATACCTATTCAGAGTTTGATTTTTATATCTAGCTTTTCCCTATGGGGCTCTTATGAATCCTAGTCTTTCATGCTTTGTCTTACCCAAGGATTCAACAGCAATATTTGCATTGGTTTACACTTGCTTTTCTATGCCATCTTCTGATACAGGGATTTCTTTTCCCTTGTGTTCACGGACATTCACGAGTCCCTCTGCATTATCTAGTCTGCTTAGGACTGAATTTTGCCCTGCTATTATCTCATACATTGAGTATTCTGATTTTATTTGGCTCGTCTCAATGATTCTCTTCCCCATTTCTGGTATTGTGCCTTTTGGTATTCTGAGACACTGTTTTACTTCAGTGTTTCTCTCACCTCGGTTTTCAATACATGCTCTGATAATGTTTCATAATCTAGGTGTTTGAAAGCTTTTTCTTGGACCTTCAATCTCTTTGAAACAGAAAATGGTACTTCCTGTTTCTTGTACTATACTTCTTTATCTCTACTGGTCTATTACTATCAGGTATCTAATGTAGAATTGTAGGGATTTGTAAAGTGAAAATTTTAGTCTCTTAGTTGTAGGCAATTCCATGATATTTCTGTGAGGACAAATTTTCCTGCACATTGATTCCATGTCGTTTTCCTGTGTGTGTTGTCTTGTATATCTCTAACTGCTGGTGTTGCCTTTGATGTGATCAACGCAACATACTCTCATCGTTTAGAACAATCTCATTTTATTACGCTTATGTCACTTTCTGAAAGTTCAGAGGACACTTCCCCTTGTGGAAACGGAGCATCTAAATATATTCAGCTTTGCAGGCTGTTGTATGTCATTTTGTAGTGTATTCAATAGAGCACATTGACAGTGCGCTTGTCCTTTCTACTTCCATAAGAATGTTCCAATCTTACCAGTTCTTCCCAGAGCTTCTCTGTCCACAGAAAAACCTGTGGAAACATATCTATGCATGTCATGCATCAGGGCCTGCTGCCATTATTGCTCACCCCGCCTAGGTGTCCTCGGGCTGTGCAATGTCAAGGCCATCCAAAATGTAGCATCTGCATTTGGGAGATAATGGTGAAGGAAATGCTTCATCTTCTCACGCTGTGGACCTAGACAAATGCTCTTTGTTCTCTCATCCTTGTGGCTTGGGACCACGAAAGGAAACCCAGCTGTCCCGCATCCTCTGCCTCATACCAAACCCTAATCCCAGTCCAGGCTAGGAATTTAGCTGATCCAAAGGCTTTGGAAACTGATTTCAACCCCAAGGCCCCCTGGATTCCTCAGACCAGATGCATGATTTCTCTGATTGAGCCCCCACGTTCTCTATTGGCAAAATGCCAAATTGGTCCCTGGGCCTGCAGATGCAGTGCATGTGGCCATGGGACATTTCGATAAAGTCAACTTTGCACACCGGAGTGGTTGCTTTCTCATTGGGGTTCAAGGTCAGTTTTCTCTCTTGGTAGGGCCAACCACAATCCACAACACACTCCAGATCACTGAGACAAAGCGTGTGACATCATCCATAGTCCTATACCTCATTTTACGCAGCCACTGCTAGCTCAAATTCGGCTGCTCGTTTCTTGGCCTCAGAATCAATTGTGGGGACAATTTGTGCTGATTTATTTCAGTTCTGTCAGCTTAGCATCTGCTGTGCACTCTTCTAACACTCAGCGCATCGCTTTGAATCCCATGTGTCTGGTCCGCTTAAGAGTGTGCGTCCAATTGAAACAGAGTTTCACCTTTGCTGCTCCATTACCAGAGGTCAGGTACTGCACTGATTTCCATTCTCTACTTTGCTTCTCCTCCATCCACGTTTTCTGAGGCATCATACTGTCCTTGCAAGTAAGGGAGCACTCCTTGGCAAGTCTCCTGAAACAAGGGCTTGGTGAGTGGATGTTTAAATTTCTGTGTAATTGGGAGCAAGTTAGCATATGATGCACTGGTACACTGCCACCTGGGCATCAATAAATCAACACTTTCCATATATAACTCACCGAAATGGGATTCTTGTTTATCTCTTTTTTCTATACAGTCATGATGTTAGTGTTTGTCCGAAGACTCCATTTTTGTCATTGTGTTGATACCTCAGTTGCAGCCTTTCAAAAGTTTAATACAATTGATTTACATATTTTGGGATTTATATGAAAATGAAGTTAGTTTTTGAAACATACTAAATCTACTTACAATCCACACTTGTCAAATTCAGGTACCATTTTGTCATCTCTAAGGAAAAAATAGACAGATAAAATGTAAAATACCACTCGAAAATGATGAAGGGGACAGGTAAACTCTTTACTTTTGATGCCTCCAACACCAACAGGAACCATGAAATAATTATTGTAAGCATGAAATTACCCCCACACTTGGTTTCCCTTGTGCATGTGGTGCCCTATCCACCCAAAGACACATACTGGCCAATGTTGTCATTTCAAGCAGTAACATTTCTCTCCAGGAAAACACAAGGAATCTGAAACAAGATATTAATATGTAGGCTTGGTTCAAAAAGGAACTAGGGGCATTAGAGCAATGAGAAACCTGCTGCAGCTTTGCTAGTCTATTGAGAACCAGGTGCTCTTCTATCAACCATGAGAACGCTTAAACGTCCGATCATGTTGGGTAAAGCAGTTTAACACAACCAAGTCTGCACCCACATGACATAGAGCACCCGGGCTTGAATGAAGGGAAAAGACGGTCCACATAAAAAAAAATGTCCTTACATGTCTATGGCGACTTTTACTGTTCACTTCACTAACTGACTTATAATAGTTACCTATACTGTCTAGAAAACCTGAGGCCTAATACATATTCAAGTTCAGTCAAAGAATCCCCTCACTTACCACACTCCCTTCACCCCAAAGAAGACGTAACCCCAGAATTTGCTGAATCTAGGGGAACATCATCATTTCTTTGTGTGAGCTATTTATTTAATTTCTATCTATTATAGTCGAGAGTATTTGACCATTGAGGATTTCAGTGTTGTGCACAGAGTGTGAAGTTGTAGGAAAACTGGTTCTAGGAGGGGCTTGCTCTTCTCCTATTGGCTTCATTGCAGCTCAAGTTCTGATCCTCTGAAATGGATGCCTGAGTGGATAGGAGGGAATGGCAAGTGCTTGATAGGTATTCCCAACCCCGGGTAAATGCTTACCAGGACTTCATGCCCTGTGGTCTGTGTGATTTTTAAATGCCCCTTGGGACGTGTGGATTCTCACGACCTCTTCCAAGACCATGGGCTTTTTATCAACTCTGACATCTCTTCTCTTTTAGACGTCAGGAATATTGGGCCACTTCTTGGAGCAGAGAATAGAGTACCTTCTTCAAGTTCACGTTGACCCTCCACAGGTTTCTGCTAGTATCAGCCAGGCTCAACATGTCTCATGAATGTCTTCTGAGCCTGGTATTCTGTAAAGAAGTCTCCATGCCAGTATTCTCCATTGTAGCAGAACAAGTCTCATCAATGTGTTCGCATCTCCCCTCAATCTGTGCAGCCAGCTTTTCTGCAGGCTTCTCTTCGTGTCTCCCATAAAGTCGACCTCTACATTACTGGGCAAGTCTGAAAGTACCTCGGAGACTCACCAGTATGCTGATGATGGGCATATCTTCCAATGTCTGACTTTTCAGTTTCTAGAAACTGAACCGTGATCTCAGGTGATTGGGCAGCAGCAGTATCACGAACATAATCAGCTCCCGATAAAATAGACCTAAGCCAAGCTCCACAGAGGGTGTCAGCCCCTACATGACTCTGATCCACCCACAAAGCTCTGCCGAGTTACCTTGGATCCTGAAGCCACAACAAGACTCGTGGAACACACCAACGTTCCACCTGGAATCCAACCGGTAACTTCCATCCACAAAGGTTGCAGCATCTTTTCAGTGCTGGGGGAGGGACTGCATCAGACGAGAGATTCCTAAGTTAAAAGTAATTCTCTCCATTAGCATCCCATGGTCCTGTTTTTCCAACCCTCTTTCCTTTAGTTCATATCTCAGTACAGATTACAAAGAGAGGGAAGTGTGTGCATGTTATGTTTACTTTTTCCACACGTCTTAACCTTTGTAATAGTTTAACAGTTCACAAAGAACCCACTATAGGAATCTATGTTTGAGTAATAGCCATTCACCCAGAATACATATCTGTCTTTGCTTTTCTGCTGAAACATCCACACTCTCAGACATGGATCCATTTGTTTCATGGGGGCTGAAATCCTACAGGAATGAAGCCCATCCCAATGTAGGCATTACTTGTCTGTCTTTTTTGTTCTTAGTACAGTTTTTGTAGAACTACTTGTCTTTGTTATGGGCATATGCCATTTATTCTCCATGTAGGGATGGATAGCACATTCAATCTTTCTGTTGGAAGTTGACTCAATATTATAAGGAATATGAATCTATTTTATACAAAATAGGCATTTGAGTTTGGTCACGATATGCTCTTATGAATGAACATTTTTCATTCTTTTTTGCTCGCATCTGTTTTTCTGAATACATGTGTGTTGAGTACATGCAAGGAGACATACTGGGTCGTGCGTGCTGAATGATACTTGACACCCCTTTGAGTATTTTCTTTTGAATTATCATGGTTCCTTTGCATATATGTCAGCCAACAGTACTCTTTGGTTTTTGTTTGATATTTTGATTGTTTGCTTGTGGTTTGTTTTGCAAACACATTAGTTCCATGCATCACTCCATTTGCATTAAACAGAGAGACATATAAGATGATTCAGTTAGTATAGTGCTGATATCATATGTTTTCCTGCTTCCCTCTCCCAACTTTAGGGATTTGTTGCCCTCCTTGCATTCTACTTGTTTACTCTCTACATCTCATGGCTCTTCATGCATTTCAATTGATGTTTTTCGTATTTCCATTTCATGTTGCTACTTTTCTCTTCAGGGTATAATTCTCAATCTTTGTTTAAGGATAAGTTTTGAACTGCTGAATTCTATTCAGATTTGCCAGTCTGTGAAATTGTCTATATCTGCCGTTATCAGATATGGCGTTCTTGTGGCATAGGCTACTCTAGATTGCAGCTTTTTCTCATTCAGGTTTCGGTGTATGTCCTGGCACTCCTTCCTGTCCTGCAATATTTGTGTCAAGTTATCAGCTGAAACACTTCCGGAGATTCTGTTGTGACTACTTTTCTATTCAGGGTAGAATTCTCAATCTTTCTTTTAGGATAAGTATTTAACTGCTGAATTATTTTACACTTTGCCGATCTGTGAAATTGCCAAGTTCTGTCATTAATGGTAATGGCTGTCTTGTGGCATAGGCTACCGTATAATGCAGCTTTGTCTCATTCATGATTTGGTGTATGTCTTGGCACTCCTTCCTGTACTGTGATATTTCTGTCTAAGTATCAGCTGAAACACCTGTGGGGGTTCTGTTGTGACTGAGTTGCTGTCCTCTAGGTGCATCGAAAATCACAGAGCTTATCATGATCTTTGATGATTTGAATGAAAATATAGCTGCTTGTAGGTCTATTGGGATTCCACATTATTTGGATGCTGTTTGCTCCTGGTTTCATATAGATGATTGTTTCTTGGCTTTCAGTAAGTTTCAGTCTGCTTTTTCTCCAAATACCTATTCAGAGTTTGATTTTTATATCTAGATTTTCCCTATGGGGCTCTTATGAATCCTAGTCTTTCATGCTTTGTCTTACCCAAGGATTCAACAGCAATATTTGCATTGGTTTACACTTGCTATTCTATGCCATCTTCTGATACAGGGATTTCTTTTCCCTTGTGTTCACGGACATTCACGAGTCCCTCTGCATTATCTAGTCTGCTTAGGACTGAATTTTGCCCTGCTATTATCTCATACATTGAGTATTCTGAATTTATTTGGCTCGTCTGAATGATTCTCTTCCCCATTTCTGGTATTGTGCCTTTTGTATTCTGAGACACTGTTTACTTCAGTGTTTCCCTCACCTCGGTTTTCAATACTTGCTCTGATAATGTTTCATAATCTAGGTTTTTGAATAATTTATTTTGACCTTCAAACTCTTTGAAACAGAAAATGGTTCTTCCTGTTTCTTGTACTATACGTCTTTATCCCTACTGGTCTAGTACTATCAGGTATCTAGTGTAGAATTGTAGGGCTTGGTAAAGTGAAAATTTTAGTCTCTTAGGTGTTGGCAATTCCATGATATTTCTGTGAGGACAAATTTTCCTGCACATTGATTCCATGTCGTTTTCCTGTGTGTGTTGTCTTGTATATCTCTAACTGCTGGTGTTGCTTTCGATGAGATGAACGCACCATACTCTCATCGTTTAGAACAATCTCAGATTTATTACGCTTATGTCACTTTTCTGAAAGTTCAGTGGAACCTTCCCCTTGTGGAAATGGAGCATCTAAATATTTTCAGCTTTGCAGGCTGTTGTATGTCATTTTGTAGTGTTTTCTAAAGAGCACATTGACAGTGCGCTTGTACTTTCTACTTCCATAAGAATGTTCCAATCTTACCAGTTCTTCCCAGAGCTTCTCTGGTCCACAGAAAAACCAGTGGAAACATATCTATGCATGTCATGCATCAGGGCCTGCTGCCATTATTGCTCACCCCGCCTAGGTGTCCTCGGGGCTGTGCAATTTCAAGGCCATCCAAAATGTAGCATCTGCATTTGGGAGATAATGGTGAAGGAAATGCTTCATCTTCTCACGCTGCGGACCTAGACAAATGCTCTTTGTTCTCTCATCCTTGTGGCTTGGGACCACGAAAGGAAACCCAGCTGTCCCGCATCCTCTGCCTCATACCAAACCCTAATCCCATTCCAGGCTAGGACTTTAGCTGATCCAAAGGCTTTGGAAACTGATTTCAACCCAAGGCCCCCTGGATTCCTCAGACCAGATGCATGATTTCTCTGATTGAGCCCCCACATACTCTTTTGGCAAAATGACAATTTGGTCCCTGGGCCTGCAGATGCAGTGCATGTGGCCATGAGAAATTTCCATAATTCAACTTTGCACACCGGAGTGGTTGCTTTCTCATTGGGGTTCAAGGTCAGTTTTCTCTCTTGGTAGGGACAACCACAATCCACAACACACTCCAGATCACTGAGACAAAGCGTGTGACATCATCCATTGTCTTATACCTGATTTTACGCAGCCAATTCTAGCTCAAATTCGGCTGCTTGATTCTTGGCCTCAGAATCAATTGTGGGGACAATTTGTGCTGATTTATTTCAGTTCTGTCAGCTTAGCATTCTGCTGTGCACTCTTCTAACACTCAGCACATCGCTTTGATTCCCATGTATCCGGTCCACTTAAGAGTGTGCGTCCAATTGAAACAGAGTTTCACCTTTGCTGCTCCATTACCAGAGGTCAGGTACTGCACTGATTTCCATTCTCTACTTTGCTTCTCCTCCATCCACGTTTTCTGAGGCATCATACTGTCTTTGGAATTAAGGGACCACTCTTTGGCAAGTCTCCTGAACCAAGGGCTTAGTGAGTGGATGTTTAAAATTCTGAGTAATTGGAAGCGAGTTAGCGTATGATGCACTGGTACACTGCCACCTGGGCATCAATAAATCTACACTTTCCATATATAACTCACCGAAATGGGAATCTTTTTTATCTCTTTTTCTATACAGTCATGATGTTATGTGTTTGTCAGAAGACTCCATTTTTGTCATTGTGTTGATACCTCAGTTGCAGCCTTTCAATAGTTTAATACAATTGATTTACATATTTTGGGATTTATATGAAAATGAAGTTAGTTTTTGAAACATACTAAATCTACTTACAATCCACACTTGTCAAATTCAGGTACCATTTTGTCAGCTCTAAGGAAAAACTAGACAGATAAAATGTAAAATACCACTCGAAAATGATGAAGGGGACAGGTAAACTCTTTACTTTTGATGCCTCCAACACCAACAGGAACCATGAAATAATTATTGTAAGCATGAAATTACCCCCACACTTGGTTTCCCTTGTGCATGTGGTGCCCTTTCCACCCAATGACACATACTGGCCAATGTTGTCATTTCAAGCAGTAACATTTCTCTCCAGGAAAACACAAGGAATCTGAAACAAGATATTAATATGTAGGCTTGGTTCAAAAAGGAACTAGGGGCATTAGAGCAATGAGAAACCTGCTGCAGCTTTGCTAGTCTATTGAGAACCAGGTGCTCTTCTATCAACCATGAGAACGCTTAAACGTCCGATCATGTTGGGTAAAGCAGTTTAACACAACCAAGTCTGCACCCACATGACATACAGCACCCGGGCTTGAATGAAGGGAAAAGACGGTCCACATAAAAAAAAATGTCCTTACATGTCTACGGCGACTTTTACTGTTCACTTCACTAACTGACTTATAATAGTTACCTATACTGTCTAGAAAACTGAGGCCTAATACATATTCAAGTTCAGTCAAAGAATCCCCTCACTTACCACACTCCCTTCACCCCAAAGAAGACGTAACCCCAGAATTTGCTGAATCTAGGGGAACGTCATCATTTCTTTGTGTGAGCTATTTATTTAATTTCTATCTATTATAGTCGAGAGTATTTGACCATTGAGGATTTCAGTGTTGTGCACAGAGTGTGAAGTTGTAGGAAAACTGGTTCTAGGAGGGGCTTGCTCTTCTCCTATTGGCTTCATTGCAACTCAAGTTCTGATCCTCTGAAATGGATGCATGAGTGGATACGAGGGAATGGCAAGTGCTCGATAGTTATTCCCAAAACCGGGTAAATGCTTACCAGGAATTCATGCCCTGTGGTCTGTGTGATTGTTAAAGCCCCTTGGGACGTTTGGATTCTCACGACCTCTTTCAAGTCCATGGGCAGTTTTATCAACTCTGACATCCCTTCTCTTTTAGACATCAGGAATATTGGGCCACTTCTTGGAGCAGAGAATAGAGTACCTTCTTCAAGTTCACGTTGACCCTCCACAGGTTTCTGCTAGTATCAGCCAGGCTCAACATGTCTCATGAATGTCTTCTGAGCCTGGTATTCTGTAAAGAAGTCTCCATGCCAATATTTTCCATTGTAGCAGAACAAGTCTCATCAATGTGTTCGCATCTCCCCTCATCTGTGCAGGCAGATTTTCTGCAGGTTCTCTTCGTCTCCCATAAAGTCGACTTCTACATTGCTGAGCAATTCTGGAAGTTCCTCGGAGCATTACCAGGATGCTTATGATGGCCAGATCTTCCAATGTCTGACTTTTCAGTTCCTAGAAACTGACCCGTGATCTAAGGTCATTGGGCAGCAACACTATCTCGAACTTAAAGAGCTCCCCATACAATAGACCTAAGTCAAGCTCCACGGAGTGTGTCAGCCCCTACAAGACTCTGATCCACCCACAGAGCTCTGCCGATTTACCTTGGATCCAGCAGCCACAACAAGCCTCGTGGAACACACCAAATTTCCACCTGGAATCCAACCAGTAACTGCCACCCACAAAGGTTGCAGCATCTTTTCAGTGTTGGGGGAGGGACTGCATCAGACGAGAGTTTCCTAAGTTAAAAGTGATTCTCTCCATTAGCATCCCATGGTCCTTTTTTTCGAACCTCTTTCTTTAGTTCAGATCTCTATACCCAATACAGAGGGAAGTGTGTGCATGTTATGTTTATTTTTCCACACGTCTTTAAACTTTCTAACAGTTAACAGTTCACAAAGATACCAATATAGGAATCTTATGTTTGTGTAATAGCCATTCTCCCAGAATACATACCCGTTTGTTATTTTTCTGCTAAAGCACCCACACTCTCAAGACATGGATCCATTTGTTTCATGGGGGCTGAAATTCATAGAAATGAAGCCCATCCCAATGTACGCATTAATATCCGTCTTTTTTGCTCTTAGTATAGTTTTGTAGAACTACTTGTCTTTATTACGGGCTTATGCCATTTATTCTCCATGTAGGGTTGAATATCACATTCATTCTTTCTATTGGAAATAGACTCAATCTTATAAAGGAATATGAATCGATTTTATACAAAATAGGCATTTGGGTTTGGTCATGATATGCTTTTTAATGAATATTTTTCTATCTTTTTGCTCGCATCTGTTCTCTGAATACATGCGTGTTGAGTACATGCAAGGAGCAATACTTGGTCGGTGTTTGCTGAATGATACTTGACACCCCTTTGAGTATTTTGTTTTGAATTATTATGGTTCCTTTGCATATATGTCAGCCAACAGTACTCTTTGTTTTTTATTAGATATTTTGATTGTTTGCTTGTTGTTGGTTTTGCAAACACATTAGGCCATGCATCACTCCATTTGCATTAAACAGAGAGTCATGTAAGATGATTCAGTTAGTATAGTGCTGAAAATATCCTAAGTTTTCCTTCTTCCCTCTCCCAAATTAGGGATTTGTTGTCCTCCTTGGCTTCTACTTGTTTACTCTCTACAACTCATGGCTCTTCATGCATTTCAATTGATGTTTTTCTCATTTCCATTTCATGTTGCTACTTTTCTCTTCAGGGTAGAATTATCAATCTTTGTTTAATGTATAAGTTTTGAACTGTTGAATTCTATTCAGATTTGCCAGTCTTTGAAATTGTCTAGATGTGCCATTATCAGATATGTCGTTTTTGTGGCATATGCTTCTCTAGATTGCAGCTTTTTCTCACTCTGCTTTTGGTGTATGTCTTGGCACTCCTTCCTGTCCTGCAATATTTGTGTCGAGTTATCAGCTGAAACACTTCCAGAGTTTCTGTTGTGACTACTTTTCTATTCAGGGTAGAATTCTCAATCTTTCTTTTAGGATAAGTATTTAAATGCTGAATTATTTTACACTTTGCCGATCTGTGAATATGCCAAGATCTTTCGTTAATGTTAATGGCTGTCTTGTGGCATAGGCTACCGTATAATGCAGCTTTGTCTCATTCATGATTTGGACTATGTCTTGACACTCCTTCCTGTATTGCGCTATTTCTGTCTAGGTATAAGCTGAAACATCTGAGGGGGTTCTTGTGACTGAGTTGCTGTACACTACATGCATCGAAAATCACAGAATTGATCATGAAATTTGATGATTTGGATGAAAATATAGCTGCTTGTAAGTCTATTGGGATTCCAAATTATTTGGATGCTGTTTGCTCCTGGTTTCGTATAGGAGATAGTTTGTTGGCTTTCAGCAAGTTTCAGACTGATTTTTCTCCAAATACCTATCCAGAATTTGATATTTATATCTAGCTTTTCCCTATGGGGCTCTTATGAATCCTAGTCTTTCATGCTGTGTCTAACCCAAGGATACAACAACAATATTTTCATTCGTTTACACTTGCTTTTCTATGCCATCTTCTGATACAGGGATTTCTTTTCCCTTGTGTTCACAGACATTCACGAGTCACTCTGCATTATCTAGTCTGCTTAGGACTGAATTTGGCCCTGCTATTATCTCATACATTGAGTATTCTGAATCTATTTGGCTTGTCTGAATGATTCTCTTCCCCATTTCTGGTATTGTGACTTTTGTTATTCTGAGAAACATTTACTCCAGTGTTTCTCTCACCTCGTTTTTCAATACATGCTTGATAATGTTTCATAATCTAGGTCTTTGAAAGTTTTATTTTGGACCTTCAATCTCTTTGAATAGAAAATGGTACTTCCAGTTCCTTGTACAATACTTCTTTATCTCTACTGGTCTAGTACTATCAGGTATAAATGTAGAATTGTAGGGCTTTGTAAAGTGAAAATCTTAGTCTCTTAGGTGAAGGCAATTCCATGATATTTCTCTGAGGACAAATTTTCATGCACATTGATTCCATGTCGTTTTCGTGTGTGTGTTGTCTTGTATATCTCTAACTGTTGGTGCTGCCTTTGATGTGATGAACGCACCATACTCTCATCGTATAGAACAATCTCATTTTTATTATGCTTACATCGCATTTCTGAAAGTTCAGAGGACCCTTCACCTTGTGGAAACGGAGCATTTATATATTTTCAGCTTTGCAGGCTGTTGTATGTCATTTTGAAGTGTTTTCTAAAGAGCACATTGACAGTGCGCTTGTCCTTTCTACTTCCATAAGAATGTTCCAATCTTACCAGTACTTCCCAGAGCTTCTCTTCAACAGAAAAACCTGTGGAAACATATCTATGGATGTCATGCATCAGGGCCTGCTGCCATTTATTGCTCTAACCACATAGTTGTCCTCGGGTCTGTGCAATATCAAGGCCATCCAAAATATAGCATCTGCATTTGGGAGATAATGGTGAAGGATAAGCTTCATCTTCTCACGCTGCGGACCACGACAAATGCTCTTTGTTCTCTCATCTTGTGGCTTGGGACCATGAAATGAAACCCAGCTGTCCCGCATCCTCTGCCTCATACCAAACCCTAATCCCAGTCCAGGCTAGGAATTTAGCTGATCTAATGGCTTTGGAAACTGATTTCAACCCCAAGGCCCCCTGGATTCCTCAGACCAGATGCATGATTTCTCTGATTGAGCCCCCACGTGCTCTATTGGCAAAATGCCAAATTTGTCCCTGGTCCTGCAGATGCAGTGAATGTGGGCATGGTACATTTCGATAAATTCTACTTGGCACACCGGAGTGTTTGCTTTCTCTTTGGGGGTTAAAGGCCAGTTTTCTCTCTGTGTAGGGCCTACCACAATCCACAACACACTCCAGATCACTGAGACAAAGCGTGTGACGTCATCCATATTACTATACCTGATTTGACGCATCCACTGCTAGCTCAAATTTGGCTGCTAATTTCCTTGGCCTCACAATCAATTGTGGGGACAATTTGTGCTGATTTTTTTCAGTTGTCGGCTTAGCATCTGCTGTGCACTCTTCTAAACTCAGCGCATCGCTTTGAATCCCACGTGTCCGGTCCTCTTAACAGTGTGCCTCCAATTGAAACAGAGTTTCATCCTTTGCTGCTCCATTATCAGAGGTCAGGTACTGCACTGATTTCCATTCTCTCCTTTGCTTCTCCTCCATCCACGTTTACTGAGGCTTCATACTGTCTTTGGAATTAATGGACCACTCTTAGGCAAGTCTCCTGAACCATGTGTATGGTGAGAGGGATGTTTAAAATTCTGTGTAATTGGGATCCAGTTAGCATATGATGCACTGGTACACTGCCACCTGGGCATCAATAAATCAACACTTTCCATATATAACTCGCCGAAATGGGATTCTTGTTTATCTATTTTTCTATACAGTCATGATGTTATGTGTTTGTCCGAAGACTCCATTTTTGTCATTGTGTTGATACCTCAGTTGCAGCCTTTCAATAGTGTAATACAATTGATTTACATATATTGGGATTTATATGAAAATGAAGTTAGTTTTTGAAACATACTAAATCTACATACAATCCACACTTGTCAAATTCAGGTACCATTTTGTCAGCTCTAAGGAAAATCTAGACAGATAAAATGTAAAATACCACTCGTAATTGATGAAGGGATAGGTAAACTCTTTACTTTTGATGCCTCCAACACCAACAGGAAACATAAAATAATTATTGTAAGCATGAAATTACCCCCACACTTGGTTTCCCTTGTGCATGTGGTGCCCTTTCCACCCAATGACACATACTGACCAATGTTGTCATTTCAAGCAGTAACATTTCTCCCCAGGAAAACACAAGGAATCTGAAACAAGATATTTAGAGTTAGGCTTGGTTCAAAAAGGAACTAGGGGCACTAGAACAATGAGAAACCTGCTGCAGCTTTGCTAGTCTATTGAGAACCATGTGCTCTTCTATCAACCATGAGAACGCTTAAACTTCCGATCATGTTGAGTAAAGCAGTTTAAGACAACGAAGTCTGCACCCACATGATATACAGCACCCGGGCTTGAATGAAGGGAAAAGACAGTCCACATTAAAAAAAAAATATCCTTACATATCTACGGCGACTTTTACTGTTCACTTCACTAACTGACTGATAACAGTTACCTATTCTGTCTGGAAAACCGGAGGACTAATACATATTCAAGTTCAGTCAAAGAATCCCATCCCTTACCACACTCCCTTCACCCCAAAGAAGACATAACCCCAGAATTTGCTGAATCTCGGGGAAAGTAATCATTTCTTTGTGTGAGCTATCTATCTAAATTCTATCTATTATAGTCGAGAGTATTTGACCATTGAGGATTTCAGTGTTGTGCACAGAGTGTGAAGTTGTAGGAAAACTGGTTCTAGGAGGGGCTTGCTCTTCTCCTATTGGCTTCATTGCAGCTCAAATACTGATCTGCTGAAATGGATGCCTGAGTGGATAGGAGGGAATGGCAAGTGCTCCATCGGTATTCCCAACCCCGGGTAAATGCTTACCAGGACTACATGCATTGTGGTCTGTGTGATATTTAAGTGCCCCTTGGGACGTGTGGATTCTCACGACCTCTTTCAAGACCATGGGCAGTTTTATCAACTCTGACATCTCTTCTCTTTTAGACGTCAGGTATATTGGGCCACTTCTTGGAGCAGAGAATAGAGTACATTCTTCAAGTTCACGTTGACCCTCCACAGGTTTCTGCTAGTATCAGCCAGGCTCAAATGTCTCATGAATGTCTTCTGAGCCTGGTATTCTGTAAAGAAGTCTTCATGCCAGTATTCTCCATTGTAGCAGAACAAGTCTCATCAATGTGTTTGCATCTCCCCTCAATCTTGTGCAGCCAGCTTTTCTGAAGGCTTCTCTTCGTGTCTCCCATAAAGTCGACTTCTACATTACTGAGCAAGTCTGGAAGTTCCTCGGAGCATTACCAGGATGCTGATGACGGCCAGATCTTCCAATGTCTGACTTTTCAGTTCCTAGAACCTGACCCGTGATCTAAGGTCATTGGGCAGCAACAGTATCTCGAACTTAAAGAGCTCCCCATACAATAGACCTAAGCCAAGCTCCATGGAGGGTGTCAGCCCCTACATGACTCTGATCCACCCACAGAGCTCTGCCGAGTTACCTTGGATCGAGCAGCCACAACAAGCCTCTTGGAACACACCAAATTTCCACCTTGATTCCAACTTGTAACTGCCATCCACAAAGATTGCAGCATCTTTTCAGTGTTGGGGGAGGGACTGCATCAGATGAGAGTTTCCTAAGTTAAAAGTGATTCTCTCCATTAGCATCCCATGGTTTTTATTCGACCCTCTTTCCTTTAGTTCAGATCTCAATACCAATAGAGAGGTAAGTGTGTGATTTTATGTTTATTTTTCCACACATCTTTAACCTTTCTAACAGTTCAGTTCACAAAGACCCCACTAAGGAATCTTATGTTTGGTAATTGCCATTCACTCAGAATACATGTCCGTCTGTTGCTTTTCTGCTGAAACACCCACAGTCTCAAGATATTGATCCATTTGTTCATGGGGCTGAAATTCCTAGAAATGAAGCCGATCCCATTGTACACTTTACTGTCTGTCTCTTTTGCTCTTAGTAGGGTTTTGTAAAGCTACTTGTCTTTGTTAGAGGTGTATGCCATTAGTTCTCTAACTAGGGATGAATATCACATTCAATCTTCCTGTTGGAAGAAGAGTCATGTATATAACGGAATTTGAATCGATTTTATACAAAATAGGCATTTGGGTTTAGTCACGATATGCTCTTATGAATGAACATTTTCAATCTTATTGCTCGCATCTGCTTTCTGAATACAAGTGTGTTGAATACACGCAAGCAGCGATACTGGTTCGGTGTGTGCTGAATGATACTTGACAGCCCTTTGAGTATTTTCTTTTGAAATCTCATGGTTCCTTTGCATATATGTCAGGTAACAGTACTCTTTGTTGTTTGTTTGTTTGATATTTTGATTGCTTTCTTGTTGTTTGTTTTGCAAACACTTTAGGCCATGCATCTCTCCATTTCCATTAAACAGAGAGCCATATATGATGATTCAGTTAGTATAGTGCTGAAAATCACCTATGTGTTCCAGCTTCCCTCTCCCATCTGTACGGATTTGATGTACTCCTTGCCTTCTACTTGTTAATTCTCTGCAACTCATGGCTCTTCTTGCATTTCCAATGAAGGTTTTCTTATTTCAATTTCATTTGCTTCTTTTCTCTTCAGGGTAGAATTGTCAGTCTTTGTCTAAAGATAAATTTTGAAGTGCTGAATTCTATTCAGTTTGCCGGTCTGTAAATTTGTCTAGATCTGCTGTTATCAGATATGGCGTTCTTGTGGCATAGGCTACTCTAGACTGCAGCTTTTTCTCATTCAGGTTTTGGTTTATGTCCTGGCACTCCTTCCTGTCCTGCAATATTTGTGTCGTGTTATCAGCTGAAACACTTCCAGAGTTTTCTGTTGTGACTACTTTTCTATTCAGGGTAGAATTCTCAATCTTTCTTTTAGGATAATTATTTAACTGCTGAATTATTTTACTCTTTGCCGATCTGTGAAATTGCCATCTGTCATTAATGGTAATGGCTGTTTTTGGCATAGGCTACCTTAATGCAGCTTTGTCTCATTCATGATTTGGTGTATGTCTTGGCACTCATTCCTATACTGTTTGATATTTCTGTCTAGGTATCAGCTGAAAA